>NW_023995106.1:0-157284 GCF_015586225.1 Lucilia sericata | reverse complement strand
AAGAGTTGTATATACGGCCCTACTCTACACCAGGGCTCGACAAACTACGGCTAGCGCGCTTCCTGTATATCTGAAAGAAGCAATAGGCTACATTTTATTTTGATATTTCGTTACTACTAGCTGCGTGTACCCGGCGTTGCCCGGGTTTCTGCAAAAAGTAAAGAGAATATTTTTCTATCTGTAATGACTTTTTTTGAAATAGATATCAAAATTTATCTTATAACGATAAAATAGTTATTTTATTTTTCTGCCATTTTTTAATCCTTAATCCTTTTAAGGACCAAAAAGTCCTTAAAAGTTTAGAAATTGAATTTAGATTAAATTAGGAAATTTTTACTAATTTGTAGAAACCAGAATTTTAAATCACTGGTAGGGAACTAAGGACACTTTCAAATAATTTGTTTTATTTTTTCCATGTACAGTAGATTTAAAGAACTGTTCAGTTTAAATTATGTCACACCATACTTTGAATTGTAGTGCCCTGCTGTAGAGGGCATTTTATTAATTTCATTAATCGTAATTACCATTAATCGTATAAAATTTCAAGCTTGAAAACTGACAAAGTTATTTGCGTGAAGATGGAAAATACAATATACTAAGAAATTTACTGTGTACCAAAATTGTAATGATATGCCAATTTGATAAATTTTATGAACTTAAGGTTTTTGAATAAGTGATATATCAAAAAAAAAAAAACAAGTAAGAGTGTTATATTCGGCCATGCCGAATCTTATATACCCACCATCAAACCTCGTTTGACTCGAATGAAACTTACTTATGTCGAATTTCATCTATATACTCGTATTTTTTAGGCCAGTTATAAGCGTTAAAGTGATTTTCTGAAGGGGATCATATATAGGGGGGTAGGGTCAATTATGGGTCGATCCTCATAAAATTTGGTTCGTATTAAATTTATTTGTGTCGAATTTCATCGCTACACTCGTATTTTTAAGCCATTAATGAGCGTTGCAGTCATTTTCTGAAGGGGACCTTATATGGGGGGTAGGGTCAATCATGGACCGATCCTCATAAAATTTTTTAGATAGATTTTGACTTGTATGAAACTTACTTATGTCGAATTTCATCGCTATATTCGTATTTTTAAACAAGTTATGGCTGTTAAAGCTGCTTTTCGAGGGGCCACTTGTATGGGGGCTATCCGAAAACGTGGACCGATATTGCCCATTTTCAATACCAAACAAACCTTACCTATAAGAAATATTTATGTGAAATTTCAACCCTCTAGCTCTTTCCATTGGGACTCTATCGTGCTTTCAACAGACAGACAGACAGACGGACGGACAGACGGACAGACATGGCTAGATCGTCTTAGAATTTAATGAGGACCCAGAATATATATACTTTTGTGGGTCTATGACCAATATTTCGATGTGTTACAAACGGAATGACAAAATCAATATACCCCCCATCTTTTTTGATGGTGGGTATAAAAAAGAAAGTGCGTTTCCTATAGATTAAAATGAGGTATACGAAACTGTCGTAGCTTGAAAACTGACAGTTATTTGGGTGAATAAGGAAAATACATTGTTCTAAGAAATGTACTCTGTACCAAAATTGTATCATTACAAATTTGATAAATTTTATGAACTTAAGATTTTTGAATAAGTGATATATCAAAAGAAAGTGCGTTTCTTATGGATTAAAATGAGGTATACGAATCTGTCGTAGCTTGAAAATTGACAAAGTTATTTGCGTGAAGAGGGAAAATACAATATACTATGAAATTTACTCCATACAAAAATTGTAATGATATGCAAATTTGATAAATTTTATGAACTTAAGATTTTTGAATATGTGATATATTAAAAGTAAGTGCGTTTGTTATGGATTAAAATGAGGTATACGAAACTGCCGTATCTTGAAAACTGCCAAAGTTATTTGCGTGAATAGGGAAAATACATTGTACCAAAATTGTAATGATATGCAAATTTGATAAATTTTATGAACTCAAGATTTTTGTATAAGTGATATATCAAAAGAAAGTGCGTTTCTTATGGATTAAAATGAGTATACGAAACTGTCGTAGCTTGAAAACTGACAAAGTTATTTGCGTGAATAGGGAAAATTTTTTGAAATAGATATCAAAATTTATCTTATAACGATAAAATAGTTATTTTATTTTTCTGCGTATTTTTAGAAATTGGAAGTTTAGAAATTGGAAATGAGCTTAAATTAGGAAATTTTGACTAATTTGTAGAAAAATTTAAAAAACATTTTTTGAGAAATTATACCGAAATCAGCATTTTCAATCACTGGTAACGTGCAGTAGATTTAACGAACTTTTTAGTTTAAATTACGTCACACCGTACTTTGAATTGTAGTGCCCCTGGTGTAAAGAGGCAAACGTCTTAGGGGCATTTTATTAATTTCAAAAATACGTACCATTAACCGTATAAAATTTCAAGCGATTTTTTGCTGTTTAAAAAAGTACATGCAATTGAAAAAAAAACTCTGAAACGATTATGAGAAATTCTGCACAAAATCATGAAAAATTTGGGCTCATTGATTTGAAATTTCTTTAAAAAGAACAAAATTACGTTTTTTTCTGCCCTAGGAAAATATGAAGAATCCTTGAATATTGACAGAGAAAACAAAACTACTTTTAATTTGACAAACAATTTTGAGTTGTTCACTAAAGAGTAAAACCACCGTTTTTTCGTCTTTGTTTTTCAAAAATACATCAATTGAAGAAACTCTGAAACGATTATGAAACATTCTGCACAAAATTATGAAAAATTTGGAAGATTTCAAATTACTTTAAATATAACAAAATTAAGTTTTTTTGGTTCTAAAAAATGTGTAGAATGACAGACAAAAGAAAACAACTTTTAATTTGACAAACAATTTTGAGTAGTTCATTAAAGAGTAAAACAACCGTTTTTGTCTCATCATTGTTTCTCAAAAATACATCTATTTATACAAAAGTATGTTTAAACCAGGGTTTCAAAAAACTGCTAATTGCAGTCGCAAATTACTAAATATTTGACTAAATTTAGTACCATGCTTAAAAAATAGTAACTCGTTAAAATTTCCCCTTACAAGCTAACTGAAGTCAGTCAACTGTGTCAACTCATTGCTGCAATAACTTGCAAGTGGTTTTGTTTTTCTTCAGCAGCCACACACACAAGCAGCGGCCATGTTAAGTTTTTCAACTCAGCCGAACTGAACACAACGACTGAACAGTAAAAACAGTTTTGCGTGAGCTGCTTACGTATTGCTTAGTTCTTGGTTTCGTTTTCTTTTTAAGGGACGTAAAAAAAACTGATAGTTTGACTGGTTAGTAAAAATCAAGCCGACTGAACAATAAAACTTGATGGGTTGTTTGTTCAGTAAGACTTTGTTATTGTATGCAATTTGTTTTAGTATATTGTATGTTTTTGTGTTTAAAGTTGACAAAAGTAAATAAAGTAATTGATAATTATTGCTAATAGAAATTGTTAATTAATTTAAAATTTATAAAATTATAAATTACTATACTTATAAATTTAGATATTTTCTTTAAATAAAAATTGATTTAAATTTAAGCATTTTGATGATTTTTTAGTGAGATTTTGTTAATGTATGTATGTATGTATATTAGGGTGGGTCGAAAATAGGCTTTTCGCTCGGATCAACATCTAATAGTGAAATTGTGTTGTATTTTAACGTCAAATGGAAGACTGTAAAATATTTATTATTCAATTATTTTGAGGGTAAGAGCCCGCGCATCGCTGCCAAAGTTTGTAAATGCGTTTATATGGGAAAAATGGCACTTTTTGGAGTTTTTTCACAAAATGAGGCATTAAGTATTAATTATTGCACCATTTTATAGCAAAATCGTAATGTCTACAAAATTGTCTTTCCAAAAAGATGGAAAAACTCAAATTTCGTTAAACATATTTTGAGTTATTAAAATTTCCCCCGAGAATTTTGTGATTCTGAAGACATATAAAAGTAAATATAAGAAAATTTTTGTTAGTTTTGAAAAATTTTACAAGAAACTATTATGTTTATCCTTATAAGGTTCATAAATGTGCTAGTACGAATTTTTGTTCAAATTGGATAACGCTTACTCGGTTTAGTCTGTGGTCAAAAAAGGGCCATTATTTTAACAGCATCTCCAAAACTCCATTTTCAAACTTTAAAAAATTTTGTTAAATTGATTATTAAAAATTAAAGTTTTCTATGCTGGATATTATAAAGGATATATATAAGAATTAAACACAGAAAGAATGAGCTTAATACCTCTCATATTTTTACCGTACCTGCGATGTGAATTTGAAGGATTTCGGGAAAAAGGCAATTTTTGCCAATAATTAAGTAAAAATTATATTATTACAAATTGTTGCTTAATTTTGATCAAGTAAATTCCGAGTCCATGGAAAGTTAGTTCTAATCAAATTTTCGAAACTAAAAATCATTAACCCTCTAAACACCGGGGTCAAAATCAAATTTTTGAATTTTATGTTCTTGAAGAAATAAGAGCATGATGTTGTTAATTTGTTGATGGATATTGATGAAACTTCTTAGAAGTTATTTTTACTACATTCAAATAATACGATAAACCAAATACTGGATATATATCCATTAAATCTTTAAGAAAATTAATTTTAGAAAATTCCTTTATAAAAGTGTTTTTTGTAGTGTTTAAAAAATCGGTCTTGAATTGACCCCAAGTATGACAGAGGGTTAATTTTTGAAGAAGTTTTATTCCTAGATTTCTGGATATATTTTCGTGTAGTTTGTCAAAATGAATTCATAATTAAATACACAATATTTTGCTATTTTAATGAAGAATATTAAATATACAAAAACTTGATTTTGACCCCGGTTTTTAGAGGGTTAGTGATTTTTAATTTCGGAAATTTTATCAGAAATAACTTTTCATGGACTCGGAAATAATAATCGCAATTTAATTGATCAAAATTAAGCAACAATTGGTAATAATATAATTTTTACTTAATTATTGGCAAAAATTGCCTTTTTCCCGAAATCCTTCAAATTCACATCGCAGGTACGGTAAAACTATGAGAGGTATTAAGCTCATTCTTTCTGTGTTTAATTCTTATATATATCCTTTATAATATCCAGCATAGAAAACTTTAATTTTTAATAATCCATTTAACAAAAGTTTTTAAAGTTTGAAAATGGAGTTTTGGAGATGCTGTTAAAATAATGGCCCTTTTTTAACCACAGACTAAACCGAGTAAGCGTTATCCAATTTGAACAAAAATTCGTACTAGCACATTTATGAACCTTATAAAGATAAACATAATATTTTTTTGTAAAATTTTTCAAAACTATCAATTTTAATAACTCAAAATTTGTTTAACGAATTTTGAGTTTTTCCATCTTTTTGGAAAGACAATTTTGTAGACATTACGATTTTGCTATAAAATGGTGTAATAATTAATACTTAATGCCTCATTTTGTGAAAAAACTCCAAAAAGTGCCATTTTTCCCATATAAACGCATTTACAAACTTTGGCAGCGATGCGCGGGCTCTTACCCTCAAAATTATTGAATAATAAATATTTTACAGTCTTCCATTTGACGTTAAAATACAACACAATTTCACTATTAGATGTTGATCCGAGCGAAAAGCCTATTCTCGACCCACCCTAATATACATACATACATACAATAACAAAATCTCACTAAAAAATCATCAAAATGCTTAAATTTAAATCAATTTTTATTTAAAGAAAATATCTAAATTTATAAGTATAGTAATTTATAATTTTATAAATTTTAAATTAATTAACAATTTCTATTAGCAATAATTATCAATTACTTTATTTACTTTTGTCAACTTTAAACACAAAAACATACAATATACTAAAACAAATTGCATACAATAACAAAGTCTTACAGTCTTACTTACCTTAGTAAGAAAACTAAGAACTAAGCAATACGTAAGCAGCACACGCAAATCTGTTTTTACTGTTCAGTCGTTGTGTTCAGTTCGGCTGAGTTGAAAAACTTAACACGGCCGCTGCTTGTGTGTGTGGCTGCTGAAGAAAAACAAAACCACTTGCAAGTTATTGCAGCAGTGCGTTGACACAGTTGACTGACTTCAGTTAGCTTGTGAGGGAAAAATAAATACTTGAACTTTCTTCAGTTCAGTCGACATTTAAAAAAATACTACTAAAAACTAAATATTAAACCCTGGTTTAAACATATTATTTTTATTCATTAGCTTTTATACATCCACACTAAAGTTTTGACTGAATTTAGACACCACTTATTAAATCCGAAGAAATAGAGGTGAAATATCGTTAGATGTACAAAGCAGATACCCAAATATTTTTACTTATTAAAATATCCACGTCTTCCTCTAATTAAAATAAATTTCAGAATTTGTAAATGGTAAATGGAAAATGTGTGCTGGACTTTTGGTTCATAATTTTCTAAAAGTATAAAAAGATATCGTAAGATCAATTTATCCAAATTTTATATGAACAATGCTTTCAATGCATCGTTTGAGAGGTCTACCTATATAAGATTTGCAAAAGTGCTGTCTTTCGGGACACTCTAATGAGTAGTCAAATACATATCTTCATGGTCTTTTAGATTTGAGCTGCATTTGAAAATGGAAACCGAATTTATATCAAGATAATTTTTTGATGGCATTTACTTCGATTAACAATAAATTAAAATTTTTTATTTTTGCTATAAAACTCGATTTGTATAGAAAATATGAGTGATTACGGATCTTTATTGTTTTCTCAAATTGAGAGTTATTTAAAGTAATTTTTTAAAGAGTTATATAAATAAAAATTTTAAGGAGATATTATTGATTTTCTAGATAGATTTACGTGTTAAAGGAAGGAACCACAGCCGATTTAAAATTCGAATTTAAGTGAAAATGTAATATGAATATATTATTTTCCCTATTTTAGAAGCGGTTTTTGTTCAGTAGTTTTTATTCTGCATACAAATGTGGCATCGTAGACATTCATTTAAGATCTAATAAAGATTCTGTTTTCAGATAGTAATTTTCTGAGAATATACAGCAGATTATAGGTTTTTAAATAAAAGCAGTTTTCCGGTGGAAAACAATTAAGATGAAAATCGATTTTTGATAATAAATTAAATTGAATGCAGATTTTTATTTTACCTAATCGTAAAGTTAGTTAAGGAACTACAAACATTTTAGAGTTTTCATATAAAAATAAATTTTTGGTTAAAAATTTAATTAAATAATAATTCTCATATACTATGAGAATTATATATCATGTTCTATAGCATTATAAATGTAACAAAAAGTGGACGGAAAAAGGTCATTGCATTTCACTAAGATCACAACAGGCCCGAAATTAGTGCTATAGGTGTATATATTCGGATTTGGTGTATTAAACATTCTCTTCCTCAAACACTGTATGTTGCCAAATTTCTTGAAAATCGGTTCATGTTTTTTTATATTTAGCCTAGAAATTTGGTGTTATAGCTGTTTTTCAAAAAGTAAACATAAAAATGTGCGTATCATCCAATCAATATCATATAGAGTTTTTTTTATACCTCCACCACCTCACCACTGATGGTATATACATATAACTTTGTCATTCCGTATGTAACACCAGGAAATATTCATCTGAGACCCAACAAAGTATATATATTCTTGATCCTTATGAAATTCTGAGTCGATTTAGCTATGTCCGTCCGTCTGTCTGTAGAAATTTTCGAAATTCACCCAAAACATTATTTATTATCCGGTACAGTTTGGTATTGAAAATCAGTAAAACGGGTTCACGACGTAAAAAGTTATGAGTAAAAATTTCAGACTGCCTCGAAAAAAAATAAAGTTTTTTTCCCAATTCTTAAGTAGTTTTCTCAGAAACTATCAAAGATATTTCGATGAATTTTGTCACACATTATTTGTTTGTGCCAGGGATCAAGTATGTTCAAACTCATAACAATTGTTCCAATATTTCCCATAGCCCATATACAAAGGTGTATATTCCCGGATATAAGTTTATCGTTAATAACTCCTTTAAGTATATCTTTATCAACACAAAATTTTGTACTTACAAATATAATATGAATAGAAATCATAGCTCCCATGTAAGGTCCACTTCCAAAAATCACCTAAACACATATTTCATTGACAAATAAGGCTTTTGTGATAAAATTCGAGCTGAATATGTTTTGTGTACATACAAATCATTTTACCAAATTTCTTTTCGGATCGGTCTATTGTTAGTCATAGTTCCCATATAAGGCCCACTTCCGGAAATCACTTAAACGCACATATTTAATTGTCAAATAAAGGTATCTTGATAAAATTCGACACAAATATGTTTCGTCTATATATGAATCACTCTACAAATTTTTTTCTGATAAGACCATAATTGGTCATAGCTCCCATATAGGGTCCACTTCCGAAAATCATTTAAACGCATATTTTTCATATCTGTATAAAATTCAACTTGAATATGTTTTGTATATGTATAAATCAATCTAACAATTTTTCCCCGGATCGGTCCATTATTGGTATAGCTCCCATATAAGCCTCTCTTCAGAAAATCATTTAAACTCACATATTTCATTGTCAAATAAAGCTATATTGATAAAATTAGACGCAAATATGTTTTGTGTACATACATATGAATCACTCCACGAAAATTTTCTGGAGAGGCCCGTAATTGGTCGTAGCTCCTATATGAAGTCAAGTTATCAAAAATTTTGATGTTAAATGAGTTTTAATAAAAAGTAGCTTGCTGGTGGAGGGTATTTAAGATTCGGCATAGCCGAATATAGCAGTCTAACTTGTTAACTTCTGAGGTTAGACCTATTAAACGCCAAATTTTATGTAAATAAGTTTATTAGTTATGTAGTGAAAAAGTATAAAAAGAGTTTCATATATATTTATTATTACATATTATAGGTTTTGAAGATGTAATGTGTCGTACTGTTCATTCCACAACATTCATTATAACAGATTTCATGAAAATCGGATCAGTAATTTTTTGTATGCCTGAACGTAAATTTGGTTTAATGATTGTTTTACAAAAAGTTGGTGTAAAAAGGGGAGTGGTGTCCGATCCTGAGATCAGACCTATCGGCTCAGTAGTTTTCTGTAAGTCTCGAATTAAAATTTTGTATAACAATGACATATATAGAAAAAAGTGAGCATAAGAAGAATTGTGACGTCAAATCATTATTCTATTTAACCTTTTGTTCTACTTTAGAATAGAACTATTAGTGTTCTAAATTTCATGTAAATCGGTTCAGTAGTTTGTCCGTGAAAGCGTAACAAACAGACTTTCTCTTTCATATAATTATAGGTAAGGGTAGTTTTATAAAAGGTATGCATAGAAAGGGCGTGGCATCGGATCAAGTTATAATATATGGCCTATAATTCTTTCCAAGCTTATACCAGCGGTATGCAAAATTTCAGGTTAATCGGTTTAGAAGTTTTTGCATATTGCGATTGCAAAATTGGTGTAATAATAGTTTCACAAAAAGTGGGCGTAAAAAGGGGCTTGGCATCCAATCATGATCTTATATAGCCTTTTGGGCGGTCCAAAATTCATGTAAATCGGTTCAGTAGTTTTGCCGTGAAAGCTTAACAAACAAACAAACAGTCTGTTTTATATATATATAGGATTACAAGCTTATAATAAAATCTGTATATCATTAGTTTCAATATAAATATTTTTGACAAAATGGCCGAACTAGCAATAGTAGGTGTCACACCTTCCATATTAATCAAATACTAAAATTTGAACATCTGGAAAACTATAACAGCTAGAGTCCTCAGCATTTGTTCAAGTAATACTAGTTTAAATGTAAATATTTTGGGTAACAAGTGAGAGTGTTATATTCGGCTGTGCCGAATCTCATATATCCACTATCAAACCGTATGCTGTAAAAGGAATGCTCCCCTATAAATATCAGGTATGAGTAATTTTCTAAAGAGGACCTTTATAGTATATGCGTCAATTATGAACCGATACTCATCAATTTTTGTACATGGATTTCATTTTGTATAGAACTTATTTATGTCAAATTTCATCACAATACTCGTATTTTTAATAAGGAAAACTCGTATTTTAATAACCAAAACTCTTTCCTGAAGGGAACCTTTTATAGGGGCTAGTTATAGATCATTCCTCATTAAATTTGGAATGAAAAACTATGTTCCTAAGTACACAGAAAAAATATCGTAAGTAATATTAACGAAAAATTTTAGTAAACCCTTAACGAAAACAAGTTAGAGTGCTATATTCGGATGTGCCGAATCTTAAATACCCTCCACCAGCAAGCTATTTTTAATTAAAACCTAATTTTTAGATAACTTGGCAAAATTGTTGTTTCCGTAATTTTAATTAAGTCCAGAAAAATTTATATTAATAGGCTAGTTCGAAAACATTTTAATATAATGATATATCTATACACACAAAATATTCATGTCGAATTTTATCCGGATGTAATCATTAATAACGAATTAAGTGGTATTGAGTGATTTTCAGAAGTAAACCTTGTATGGGAGCTAAGACAACTTATGGACCGATCCGGAAAAAAATTCCGTAGAATGATTTATAAGCTCACAAAACATATTCAGGTCGTACTTTATCCCGATAGCTTTATTATTCAAAGAAATATATGCGTTTAAGTGATTTTCGTAAGTGGACCGAAAATGATAACTTTATTTGACAATAGAATATGTGCATTTAAGTGATTTTCGGAAGTGGGCCTTATATGGGAGCTATAACCAATAATGGACCGATCCGTAAAAAATTTGTAGAATGATTTGTATGTACACAAAACATATTTGTGTAGAACTTTATCCCTATAGGTTTTGAATTCAATGAAATATGTATATGCGTTTAAGTGATTTTATATGGGAGCTATGAGCATTTATGGTCCCATCCGAAAAAAATTTTCGTAGAGTGATTCATATTTAGACAAAACTTATTTGTGTCGAATTGGGCCTTATATGGGAGCTATGACCAATAATGGTCCGATCCGTAAAAAATTTAGTAGAATGATTTGTATGTACGCAAAACATATCTGTGTCGAATTTTATCACAATAGCTTTATTTATCAATGAAATATGAGCGTTTAGGTGATTTTCGGAAGTGGACCTTATATGGGAGCTATGACCAATTGTGGACCGACTGAGATCTACGTTGATATTATGACTTCTGTTCATATTATATTTGCATGTTCAAAATTAAATTAAAAACAAGTAAGAGTGTTATATTCGGCCATGCCGAATCTTATATACCCACCATCAAACCTCGTTTGACTCGAATGAAACTTACTTATGTCGAATTTCATCTATATACTCGTATTTTTTAGGCCAGTTATAAGCGTTAAAGTAATTTTCTGAAGGGGACCATATATAGGGGGGTAGAGTCAATTATGGGTCGATCCTCATAAAATTTGGTTCGTATTAAATTTATTTGTGTCGAATTTCATCGCTACACTCGTATTTTTAAGCCATTAATGAGCGTTGCAGTCATTTTCTGAAGGGGACCTTATATGGGGGGTAGGGTCAATCATGGACCGATCCTCATAAAATTTTTTAGATAGATTTTGACTTGTATGAAACTTACTTATATCGAATTTCATCGCTATATTCGTATTTTTAAACAAGTTATGGCTGTTAAAGCTGCTTTTCGAGGGGCCACTTGTATGGGGGCTATCCGAAAACGTGGACCGATATTGCCCATTTTCAATACCAAACAAACCTTACCTATAAGAAATATTTATGTGAAATTTCAACCCTCTAGCTCTTTCCATTGGGACTCTATCGTGCTTTCAACAGACAGACGGACGGACAGACAGACAGACATGGCTAGATCGTCTTAGAATTTAATGAGGACCCAGAATATATATACTTTTGTGGGTCTATGACCAATATTTCGATGTGTTACAAACGGAATGACAAAATCAATATACCCCCCATCTTTTTTGATGGTGGGTATAAAAATAAGTATTATTATGAAAAAAATATTTAATATAGTTATAATTACATACATATACATCATTATCATTATTATTCAATATTGTCCTAAGTAAAGTCTTCCTCACGCATTTTCCTAGCTTTACTTCTTGTCATTATGACAGATTCATCATTAGACCTCAATCTCTTCCTACGTTCCATAGAATAAGTTATAGGTCGATATTGAACATGTCTTACATTGAATTTTTTCAATTGATCAACATGAGCATGTTTTACACTTCCGTTAACCAGTACCATATACCTTAAGCTACTAACTTTATTAAGGATCCTTCCAGGAATCCATTTAACGTAGTTAGAAAATACGTTTCTATATAAGACCTCTTCATTCGTATTGAATATTCTATCCTTTGGCAAAATATTTTCTTGACTGTTAAAAGAATTCAATGGTTTGGGTTTCTTGTCTTTCTGTTCCTTGCTGTTATCCTTTTTATTTACCAATACGTCCATTAATGTTCGCGGTTTATATGTAAAAAGTAATTTTGCTGGTGACGTATTTGTTACCGTGGAAGGCGTACTTCTGTATTGCAGTAAAAAATTATTTAATTTCAAATCCCAATTTAAATGTTTTGTTCTATCATCAATCAAAATTTTTTTCAGTGACTGTTTTACAGTTTGAACAGCACGTTCTGCATAGGGTTCTATAGTTGAAACGAAAAGTCGACTTTTCGACTTTTCGACTTTTTGCATTTAGTTAAAAGTCGACTTTTCGACCTTTCGACTTTTTCCATTTTATGAAAAGTCGATTTTTCGACTTTTCGACCTTTTTCATTTATTTAAAAGTCGACTTTTAGACTTTTCGACTTTTAGTGTTTTATAAATGGTCGACTTTTCGACCTTTCGACTTTTTCCGACTTTTCGACTTTTTCCGACTTTTCGACTTTTTCCGACTTTTTTCGACTTTTTTCGACTTTTCGACTTTTTCCGACTTTTTTCGACTTTTCGACTTTTCGACTTTTTTCGACCTTTTTCGACTTTTTCCGACTTTTCGACTTTTTCCGACTTTTCTACTTTTCGATTTTTTACGACTTTTTGACTATTTTCGACTTATTTCGACTTTTTTTCGACTATTTTTTTACTTTTTTCGAGTTTTTCCGACTATTTTAGAGTTTTTGACCTCTTTTCCACTTTTTTAAAATTTTCGACTATTTTCGACTTTTCGACTTTTCGACTTTTTCCGACTTTTCGACTTTTACCGACTTTTCGACTTTTTTCGACTTTTCGACTTTCTTCGACCTTTTTCGACTTATCGACTTTTTTCGACTTTTTTCGACTTTCCGAATTTTCGACTTTTCGACTTTTTTCGACTTTTATTTACAAAGTCGACTTTTCGACTTTTTTCATAGACGATAGTCGAGTTATCGACTTTTTTGGAACTAAATAGTCGACTTCGACTTTTCGACTTTTTTCGACAAAAAGTCGATTGTTCGATTATTCGAAAGTCGATTTATAGAACCCTAGTTCTGCACTGCCATTTGATTGAGGATGGTACGATGGTGATTTTAAAACCTCAATTCCATTTCTTTTGCAAAATCTAACGAAATACTCAGAACTAAAAGGTGGACCATTGTCACTTACAGGATAGGTTGGTAACCCAAAAACCACGAAAATTTTTCTCAATTCTTCACATACCGTTCCAGCGCACAGTGGTATAGGAAAAAAAAAGAGGGAAATAATTCGGTAACTTCTAAACGGTTTATCCGATTTTAATGAAATTTGGTATGCACAAAGAGGAGGTGTTGTCGAGTTTAGGTTTTGAATTGGGACCTTATAGGCCAACCAGGGTCCCGGCGGGGGGTCCTCATATTAGGACACCTCGGCTATGTTAAATTTTTAAAACGATCCTATTCCTTCATTTGAGTTCCGATTTAAAAAAAGAATCTCCACATCGAGCACTATAAAAAATGTCGTCGTAGCAGTAAATTATCTCTTATAGTTTAGGAGATATTCGCATTTGAAAATTAAAATTTTAACCGTCCTTACTTTAGTTTTTTGATAATAGCGGGTCCAAATATTTCCGATTTTCGCCATTTTTTTGTTATTCACTTAACAACAAGTTTATATATCAAGCAGTGAAAGAATTATGTAAAAATCATGACTGAGTCCAAAGTTATAGGCATTTTAATTTAAAAAATTAAAAAAGGCGATTTTTTACCATTTTTTTGGAAAAAAAGTATCTTTTTCTTTTTAAGTTATCTAAAAAGTTTCTAAGAAGATGTATATAGAATTTATACTTTTTGGAAAGCTGACTTTACATAAAATACGATAAATGAAACAAAACCTAAAAATTTTTGATACCGAGGGGACCAGATCCATCCAAAAAAACCCTATTTTTTATGGAAAATTCAATTTTGAGCAAAAATTCTCAAATCGCATAGTCGATATCAAATTATAGTGACCTGTTTTATATGACCCAATATGTTCTTAATCATTTTGTAACAGGTTTCGATAACCCCGCCCCTGGTATGGATATAATAGGCAAAAAACCAAAAAATCCCATTTTTGGGATTTTTTAAAACTTTTTTGGGAATTCCGGGATTTCTAATAAGAAAATTCGAAATTTTTATTTAATTTTGGATTTTGAGTAAAAAAATCTACCTAACTGTAAAATTTCATCAAAAAATATTCATAAATAAAATTTTTATTGCAATTTGAAAAATTTGTATCTTCGCAAAAACTGAATAAAAAACATTTTTTAATTTTTTTTTAAAAAGTATTCCGCGAATTTTTTAATTTTCAAAAATTATATACAGTTTTGAAAAATAGACAAAATTACCTTTTTATTGATATATAACATGCCTACCTAATGTTTTTTAAGTGACAAATTAATTAGGGAAAACTCAACATCTTTTAGAAAATTTACCTAGCACTATTATTTTCATCCATATATGTAACAAATTTAAGAGTTAACTTTATGGATGAAAATCTCGTGTAGTAAGGAGAGTACTCTATATATTAAATTTTTGGGAATAACTAATTTCTCTGCATAAAATAGACACCCGCTATCCGTACTCAACGAGTTTCGTTTCATATAAAAAGGTTTTAACTCTTCTTTTACATACTGTGGCCAGTTTCCCTTACTAACATATTCATAAACTTTACACAAAATTTCATCATTTCTCAATTCGAACCTAACATCATCTAAATTAAGCGGAAAATTATCTGAAGTTATATAATTAATACTGATATCTTTTATTTCTGTGGGTTTGTTCAGAGGCAGTCTTGATAGACCATCTGCATGTTTCATATCTGAACATCTCCTATAACATATTGTATAGTCATACATAGACAAAATTATTGCCCATCGCTGTAAACGATTTGCCGCCACCGCTGGAACATCCTTTTTGTCACCGAAAATAGCCCGTAGTGGGTGGTGATCTGTTTGAATAATAAACCTAAACTTATGAAATTTATGGTCTTTGTCGGATCATAATGTACTAATGTATTCATGTTCAAAAGCAACAATTTACTTTTGTTAAATACTTCTGCGTGTTGAGCTGTCCACATCCATGTCACATTCTTCCCATTAAGCTGATATAAACTGGCTAATTCAGAAAATAAATTTGGTATATATTTATAGTAAAAATTGAGCATACCTAAATATGATGCTAATTGTGTTTTGTTTTGTGGTTCTGGGGCATTTAAAACTGCTTGAATTCTTTCCTTATTCGGTGAAATTCCCTGGCTATTGATATTAAACCCTAAGTACACAAGTTCATCAGTAAAAAATATACATTTTTCCTCATTTACACGCACATTGTATTCTTTCAATCTTTCCAAAACATTATGTAAATTTTGAACACACTCTTCGATATTGATCCCTCCATCTAATATGTCATCAAAATAAATATGTACCTTGTCCAAACTTTTCAAAATCTCGCACATAATTCCGTTAAATATCTGAGGTGCCGTTTTTAGACCAAATACAAGTCTAGTATATTGAAATAATCCAATATGAGTATTAATTGTCAATAATTCACGTGATCTTTCCGATACTTCTACCTGGAGGTACGCACCCATTAAATCAATTTTGCAAAACACATTCCAACCCGACATATTCGCAAAAAATGTCATCCATTCTTGGAATAGGTATATGTTCGCTAACTACAAATTTATTTATCGTTCGTTTACAATTTACGCATAATCTGATTGATCCATTTGGTTTATTAACTATCACTAATGGACTAGCCCATCTACTTCTGGTCACGGGTACTAAAACACCCTCAGTACACAGTCGTTCAATTTCATTCTCGACCTTATTTCTTAATCCATGTGGAACTACGTTTGGTTTACAAAAAATAGGATAAGCTTTTTCATTAAGTGCAATTTCGGCATTGAAATTTTTTATAACATCATAACTACTAGGTATGTTAAATGCCTCCATATACTTATTTTTAATTTCTATTATTCTATTAACATTAACATTATTACATTATAACTCAATAACACTAAACATAAAGAAATTTCGCCATGACGGAATCGAAATACCTAGCCAATTTCGCCCAAGTAATGGAACAAAATCGTCCTGCGTGTTTAATATTGTTAATTCTAATTTATGATTCTTATTTTCTACAACCACGTTCACTTTAATTTTTCCATACGTTTCTAAATAATCACCAGATATTAATTTCATTTTCCTGTTGTCTTTAATAATTGTTGACTTCTTAAAATAATTCTGTACATGCTTCATATCAATGATTGTTTTACATGCACCGGTATCAACTTCGAAGACAATTGGTTGATTATCTATTAATAATGTAGTTTTATGAGAATTATTATTAAAAATTTTTAGGCAGACAGACAGACGGACATAGCTAAATCGACTCAGAATTTCATAGGAACCCAGAATATATATACTTTGTTGGGTCTTAAATGAATATTTCTTGGTGTTACACACGGAACGACAAACTTATATATACCCTCTATCACCACTGATGGTGGTGGAGGGTATAAAAATAGTTAAATCTACATGTTTTTTATTCAAATCTACAGAAATTTTATTCATAAACGAATTTATTTCATATTTAGTAATTTATTTTTGTTACAAAAATTAGTCAATTTAATCCGTTGATTTGAATAAATATCTTTATATTTACTTTATTATATACTTCTTGTTAAATCAACAGAAATTTAGTTAAAACAGTGGTAAAATAGTACAATCGCAATTATTCAAATCTACATTTAAAATAGTTAATTTTACTCCCTTGATGGTGGTTAATTGGAAGAATATATCGTTGATATGAATAAAATTTTGAAGAAATTTCCTCATTTCTTGCAATAAAAGAGAAGAAATAAAATAAAATACAGGGAAGAAGAAATAATGAAATAGGACTGTAGCTTTGAAGAAATTTCGTTAATTTTAACAATTTTATGTTATTCAAATTGAATAAAGACACGTAGAACTGAAGAAATTTCTCAACATAAAAGAAAAAACTAAACAGAATAGTTAAAAATGTATGACGAAAACTAGTTTATATTGTTTCAAATTGTGGTTCTTTCAAAGTGTTTGTGTTACCAAATAAATATTTTAAAATAAGATTAAAAGTGAGAAAATTTTATGGAACAAAACAAACATTTAAATATTGTGCTTATATAAATAATAATTTTCAATATTTTTTAATATATAAATGTAAATTACATGCGAAATGTACTTCTGACATATTAAATAAATTGTCATAGTTTAAAAAGCCATTGAGTTATAAACTGGTAAGTTATTCAACAAATCTCAACAAAAAATGTATACATTTATTGTCGTGGTCTATTTGTTTATTCCTTGTAGATAGACGTGGTTTTTCATCAATTATATCAAAAAGCAGAGTGTTTTCATGACAATTTCGAAACTTTCTGCTTAAAAATTGACTCCGTGTTTGCAGATCGCATAAAGGAACAATCTTGTAAACATTTATTCCTAAATATGAAACAAATGGATAACATAAGTGAGAGTAAGTGTTTAAATATTTTTTCCAAAAATATCTTTAAACATAATTTTACTATTATTTGTTTTGGTATTTTTTACATAGTCTTTTGGTGCCTCAACAAAAACGTTTAATGTTTCAAATGGGGAAAAATATGTACTACATTTACCATACGAGAATCTCAGCGAAATTTTTTATTGATGGAAACACAGTAGCCGCTTGTGAAGGAGAATTGATGAAAAAATATCAAACAAGCCTTGAAATTTTGCCACTATTAGAACCAAAAGCAATCGTGATTTATTTGAAGGCATAAAATACCGCATACATTCCGCATTAAGTACAATTGATATCTGTTTTAAAATATTTTTATACCCTACACTACTTTAGTGGAGAGGGTATATTGGGTTTGTGCTGATGTTTGTAACGCACAATAATACTGGTCCTATACCCACCTTAAAGTATACCAATCGGCTCAGAATCATTTTCTGTGTCGATTTAGCTATGTCCTTGTAATCAAACTACAGGTCGCAATTTTGAAGATAATTCAATGAAATTTGGTACATGATCTTCTATTGAAAATGGTTAAGATCGGTCCATTATTTCACCTAGCCCCCATACAACTGAACCCCCCAATAGGGCTTGTAATCCTTGTAATCAAACTACAGGTCGCAATTTTGGAGATAATTCAATGAAATTTGGCACATGATCTTTTATGGTACCGTAGATGAAGCCTGTTGAAAATGGTTTACATCGGTCCATTATTTCACCTAGCCCCCATACAACTGAACCCGCCGAATAGGGCTTTTAAGTTCATATTTATGTTTAATATACTCATATCTCGACAAAAAGCTGCAAAAACCAAGTTGTATACAAGACTTGATGACCCTCACGAATTCCATAATAATAGGTTCTCATATGACCCTAGACCCTATGAAAAGCCCCCATCAAAATTTCACTTAAATGTTCACAATTTTATTCAACAATAAACGGCAAGGTACAATTCAACTTAAATGCTTTATTATGGCAACTAAATCACATTATGTGATTTTCTTTTTGTCAAAGGTGTAGGGTATTATATGGTCGGCCTCGCCCGACTATAATTTCTTACTTGTTTGTATTTAATTTAGAATATCCAAATGAATATATGTATGTATGTTAGTTTGGCCGATTATTCAAAAGCATTAATATAATATTTCGACAAATATTGATTGTTACTTAATTTTCAACTAATAATTTTTCTGTGTTTACAAATAATTTTTAATTTGTTTAATATTTAAAAATAATTTATGTTTAAAGCATAGTTCTTACCTATCAAACATTTGATAAAAACGACATGACACTTAAAATCGTATTGTTTACTTATTTTATTTATATGAATACAAATATATATTCATGCATGTATTAAATATTTATAAATATCAATTATATTAATTTTTATAATAAATTTTTACTATTATGTTAATTATAATATTTTGCTTTGTTCAATTTTATTTTGCCAATAACATTTTCTTCCATTATTATATAATTTACAAGAATTTAAAAATACTGTTTATAATTTATGTAAACATTGTCTCAGATAGTGAAAGAAAATGTTCACTGTGATTTAGTATTAACTAAAATAGGGTAGTAAAAATGAAGAAAAATTCTTCATTATGAATAAAAATATTATTAATGAGAACTAAATTCATTAGTTAAATTGATGAAATTTTTTCATATTTACCACCCCTAACTATTTACTAAAATACAAAAAATTAACGAACAAATCTGTAATCTGGAATAAAATTTTCGTTGGCTGTATAATAACAAAATTTCTTCATATTTACACTCCATTTTGTAGTATTTAGGTAATTTTTGGTTCTGTGTATAAACTTTTTTATGTAGATTTTCATCGCTATACTAGTCATTTTCTGAATTTTCCTCATCAAATTTTCTAAAGAGGATCTTATAGAAGGGGTATGGTCAATTATTGACTAATCCTCAAAACTTTTTGTAGACCGATTTTGGTTCATATAAAACTTACTGGCATTTTTATGCCAGTAATTTGCGTTGATATAATTTTCTAAAGGGGGCTTATATGGGGAATTACCGGCATATTCCGCATGAAATTCGGTAGCGAATTTCATAACCGTATTTCATAACTCGTATTTTTAAGCCAGTAGTGATCGTTTAAGTAATTTTCTGAAGGGGACCTTATATGGGGGGTAGGGTCAATTGTGAACCGATCCACATACAATTTGGTAGAGAGATTTTGACTCGAGAGGAACTTACATACTTGTGTCATATTTTATCGCTATACTCGTATTTTTAACCAGTAATGAACGTTAAAATAATTTTCTGAAGGGGACCTTGTATGGGCGGTAGGGTAAAATATGGACCGATCCTCCCTAAATTTGGTAGAGAGATTTTGGCTCGCATAAAGCTTATGTGTGTCAAATTTCGTCACTATATTCAAATTTTTAAGCCAGTAATGAGCGTTATAGTCATTTTCAGAGGGAGACCTTATATGGGGTAGGGTCATTTTGGCTCGTAAGAAACTTACGTCTATCGCATTTCATCGCTTTACTCGTATTTTTAAGCCAGTAAGGAGCGTTAAAGCCATTTCCTAAAGGGGATCTCACATGGGGCGTAGGGTCAATTATGGACCTATCCACATAAAAGTTGGTAAAGAGATTTTGGCTCGCGAGGAACTTAATTGTGTAAAATTTTATTGCTATAATCGTATTTTTAGCCAGTAATGAGCCTTAGTCATTTTCTGAAGGGGACCTTGGATTTTAGTTCCCATAAAACTTATTTGTGTCGAATTTCGTCACTATATTCATATTTTTGAGCCAGTAATGAGCGTTATATGGTTGTTCGGGTCATTTATGAGCCGATCCTAAAAAAATTGGTAGATAGGTTTTGGTTCGTAAGAATCTTACTTAAACCATATTTCATCGCTATAATCGAATTTTTAGGCCAGTAATGACTGTTAAAGTCATTTTCTGAAGGGGGTGGTGCATAGGGTCAATTATGGACCGATCCTCAAAAAATTTGGTAGAAAGATTTTGGCTCATATGAAACTTATTTATGTCGATTTTAATCGCTATACTCGTACTTCTAAAGCAGTTATGCCCGTTAAAGCTATTTTTTGGAGGTCCACTTCTATGGGGGCTAGAATATATATACTTTTGTGGGTCTATAGCCAATATTTCGATTTGTTACAAACGGAATGACAAAATTAATATACCCCCCATCTTTTTTGAAGGTGAGTATAAAAATAGGCGATCTCTCAAAAGTGGGTATGACACCTTAAGAATAGGGGGCGGGGTACCTCTCATATGAAGCAAATACAACAATTTCTATCTATGGGAAACTATTGGAGCTAGGATCCTCACATCGAGGTAATAAATAGTAATAAATTGGCGGATTGGCAAAAATCGGTAAAAAAAGCCTATATAAATTTAGTAAAAACAAGTAAGAAACTATAGTTGGACGTGGCTTATATGATACCCTACACAATTAAATGTGATTAATTTTCAATAATAAAGCGTTTATGTTGAATCTTACATAGGTTCCAAGTAATGTCTGTTCATGTAAGGTTATATGCTGACTAGGAGAAATAAAAGACCGATTTCATTTTTAATGGAGATAGCAGATCATTTAACATAATTATGAGATCAAAAGCTTTATTCGGGGGTCCGGCTGTATGGGGGCTAGGTAATATAATGGACCGATTTCAGCCATTTTCAATAGCGTTCGTCCAATATAGCGTGTAGGACCAATATTTTTGTGTGTTACAAACATCAACACAAACGCATAATACCCTCCCCACTATAGTGGTGTTGGGTATAAATAGTATGAATATCTGCGAAACTATTGCAGTTATAATCCTCAAATTTAGGATCAACAATTTTGACATCGATGTAAGCATTTGGGTAATAAGTTGGCGAATAAGCAATAGGGGCCATTTCACCTCCCTTATGAACTAAATACAAAAATTCGTATATCTGGGAAACTATTAGAGGTAGAATCCTCAAATTTTTCACGGGCAACATTAAAATACATTTTAACAATTTTGGGAAAACATGGCTGGACCAGCTGTAGTAGGCGTGACATTTCCTATACTTATTAAAAACAAAAATTCGTTTAGCTGGAAAACTATTAGAGATAAAACTACGCTTGTCAGACATACTGTTTTCAGCAGTACACCGTGTACTGTACACGTATGTACTCCACACAGAAAAAGATGAAATTCAAAATCAAACAAAAAATTCATAAAGCCAAGTGTTTGTTTATACCCTCCACCACCATCAGTGGTGATAGAGGGTATATATAACTTTGTCATTCCGTGTGTAACACCAAGAAATATTCATCTGACACCCAGCAAAGTATATATATTCTTGATACTTATGAAATTCTGAGTCGATTTAGCTACGTCCGTCTGTCTGTCTGTGTAAAACACGCTCACGTTAAAACGAAGCAATATAAATTCAAGAAATTTTTATCCGGTACAGTTTGGTAAAAAGTTATGAGTAAAAATTTCAGACTACCTCGAAAAAAATAACTTTTTTTTCAATTCTTAAGCAATTTTCTTAGAAACTACCAAAGATATTTCGATGAATTTTGTCACACGTTATTTTTTTGTGCCAGGGATCAAGTATGTTCAAACTCATAACAATTGATTCAATATTTCCCATAGCCCCCACACAAAGGTGTATATTCCCGGAAATTAGTTTATCGTTAATAACTCCCTCAAAGTAATTTTCGGAAATGATCCTTATATGGAAGTTGTGACCAATTATGGACCGATAAAAAAAAATTTTGTATAATGATTTATATGCAAAAAAAGAAATTCAAGTCGAATATTACTCCAATAGATTTATTAATTAATAAAATATGTGCTCTTAAGTGATTTTCGGAAATGGACTTCATATAGGAGCTATGACCAATTACGGGCCTCTCCAGAAAAATTTCGTAGAGTGATTCATATGTACACAAAACGTATTTGTGACGAATTTTATCAATATAGCTTTATTTGACAATGAAATATGTGAGTTTAAATGATTTTCGGAAGATGTCCTTATATGGGAGCTATGACCAATAATGGACCGATCCGGGCAAAAATTGGTATTATGATTTATATGTACACAAAACATATTCAGGTTGAACTTTACACCGATAGCTTTATTTATCAATGAAACATATGCGTTTAAATGATTTTCGGAAGTGAACCTTATATGGGAGCTATGACCAGTTATGGTTCTTTCCGAAAAAATATCGTAGAGTGATTCATATATAGACGAAACATATTTGTGTCGAATTTTATCAAGATACCTTTATTTGACAATGAAATATGTGCGTTTAAGTGATTTTCGGAAGTGGGCCTTATATGGGAGCTACGACTAATAATGGACCGATCCGAAAAGAAATGTGGTAGAATGATTTGTATGTACACAAAACATATTCAGCTCAAATTTTATCACACAAAACTTTATTTATCAATGAAATATGTGCGTTTAGCTGATTTTTGGAGGTGGACCTTTTATGGGAGCTATGACTAATTGTGGACCGACTGAGATCTACGTTGGTAGTATGATTTCTATTCATATTGTATTTGCATACACTAAATTTTGTGTTGATACCGATATATTTGAGGAAGTTATTAACGATAAACTGTTTACCGGGAATATACACCTTTGTATGGGGGCTATGGGAAATATTGTATCAATTGTTATGAGTTTGAGCATACTCGATCGCTGGCAAAAAAAATAATGTGTGACAAAATTCATAGAAATATCTTTGGTAGTTCTGAGCAAACTACTTAAAAATTGGGAAAAAACTTTATTTTTTTCGAGGTAGTCTGAAATTTTTACTCATAACTTTTTACTTCGTGAACTGATTTTACTGATTTTCAATAATAAACTGTACCTGATAAAAATGTTTTGGGTGAATTTCGTGAATTTCTATTGCTTCGTTTTAACGTGAGCGTGTTTTACACAGACAGACAGACGGAGATAGCTAAATCGACTCAGAATTTCATAAGGGTCAAGAACATATACTTTGTTGGGTCTCAGATGAATATTTCTTGATGTTACAAATAGAATGAGAAAGTTATATATACCCTCTATCTCCACTGATGATGGTGGAGGGTATAAAAAGTACTTATATACTTACAACAATTTTATTTCACATTCTAGAAACTATTATATATAATGTTGCGGCTAAATCCCATCCAAAATAATGCTAGAAAAAATGCTAAATTGATTTTAAAATGCCAAAAAAATGCTAAAATTTTTTAAAAGTGGGTTTTTGAGATTGTAATCAAATGCCAATTAATAATCAGATTAGTTAATCTAAAAATAAATTTAATCTTATGTTAATTCCCTTTGATGTTTTTGAGTACAAGATTAAACTTCGCAGTGTTGCCATACAAAACAACAGAAAACTTCACTGTTTGTTATCAAAACAATGCATATTTTATAAAAAGAAAAAGACAATTGTAAATTTAATATGAAAATTAATGAAAACTTAAATTAAAAACAAAAAAATGTATTTTGAAGTGTCCATAATTTATACTAATCAATAAATAGAACATTTTAATGTTTATATTTATAAAAATTTTATGAATTTTTTTGCATCAGCTGTTTACACTTTTGCATTTCGTGCTTAAGATTAAACCACCTCCATTGGGCGCTTAAACTTGCAAACAAAATTAACTAATTGAGTACTCAAAAACATCTTTCGAGGATTAATTTTAATTTAATCGCTAATCTTTCACCTAAAGATTGGCCCTGTGTTTTTATGAACAATTCATATTAATTTGTAACTGAAATTCATTGTAATTTATAACAAGTAAGAAAGTATATTCTGCCGTGGTTGACCATATGAGTATAAAATTTGATTTATTTTTCGTAATAAAGCATATATGTTGAATTGAACCTTGGTTCCGATATATTTAAACTAATTTTCTGAGAAAGGCTTTATACATATGTATGGAAGCTAGGTAAAATAAAGGACGGACGGAACCATTTTTAAATGGTTTTGTCATTGGATCAAAAAGCATACGTGCTTATTGTTTTGAAAATTTCAACCTCTACCAGACGGTCAGACTTACATGGCTTAATCGATTCAGAAAATGATTCTTAACCGATTAGTATACTCAAACGTAGTATAGTGGAGTAGGGTAAAAAATTAAGTTCCGTGGTATTAAGATAAACAGAAATGCTAAAAATTATTTCAAAATTTTTGTAAATTTAGCAATATGTAATGTCTCTAACTTTAAAATATTTCTGAATGCAAAAATTACATTAAAACTCTATTAATTACAATAGTTGCTCATGGTATAAAACCTATATGTGCTTTCGGAAAGAAAAGTATGATATTTCTAGTTTTACTTTTTTTTATATAAACAATTTTATTTGTCTTCCTCAAAACACTTTAAAAATGGTTTTCATGTCACAAAAATATTGAAAATTCCGTTGAAATAATTTTAAATCTCGGTGAATAGATGTCAGGTTTATAACTCATACTTCCAAGATTTCGTAGAGTGATTCATATGTACACAAAACGTATTTGTGACGAATTTTATCAATATAGCTTTATTTGACAATGAAATATGTGAGTTTAAATGATTTTCGGAAGATGTCCTTATATGGGAGCTATGACCAATAATGGACCGATCCGGGCAAAAATTGGTATTATGATTTATATGTACACAAAACATATTCAGGTTGAACTTTACACCGATAGCTTTATTTATCAATGAAACATATGCGTTTAAATGATTTTCGGAAGTGAACCTTATATGGGAGCTATGACCAGTTATGGTTCTTTCCGAAAAAATATCGTAGAGTGATTCATATATAGACGAAACATATTTGTGTCGAATTTTATCAAGATACCTTTATTTGACAATGAAATATGTGCGTTTAAGTGATTTTCGGAAGTGGGCCTTATATGGGAGCTACGACTAATAATGGACCGATCCGAAAAGAAATGTGGTAGAATGATTTGTATGTACACAAAACATATTCAGCTCAAATTTTATCACACAAAACTTTATTTATCAATGAAATATGCGTTTAGCTGATTTTTGGAGGTGGACCTTTTATGGGAGCTATGACTAATTGTGGACCGACTGAGATCTACGTTGGTAGTATGATTTCTATTCATATTGTATTTGCATACACTAAATTTTGTGTTGATACCGATATATTTGAGGAAGTTATTAACGATAAACTGTTTACCGGGAATATACACCTTTGTATGGGGGCTATGGGAAATATTGTATCAATTGTTATGAGTTTGAGCATACTCGATCGCTGGCAAAAAAAATAATGTGTGACAAAATTCATAGAAATATCTTTGGTAGTTCTGAGCAAACTACTTAAAAATTGGGAAAAAACTTTATTTTTTTCGAGGTAGTCTGAAATTTTTACTCATAACTTTTTACTTCGTGAACTGATTTTACTGATTTTCAATAATAAACTGTACCTGATAAAAATGTTTTGGGTGAATTTCGTGAATTTCTATTGCTTCGTTTTAACGTGAGCGTGTTTTACACAGACAGACAGACGGAGATAGCTAAATCGACTCAGAATTTCATAAGGGTCAAGAACATATACTTTGTTGGGTCTCAGATGAATATTTCTTGATGTTACAAATAGAATGAGAAAGTTATATATACCCTCTATCTCCACTGATGATGGTGGAGGGTATAAAAAGTACTTATATACTTACAACAATTTTATTTCACATTCTAGAAACTATTATATATAATGTTGCGGCTAAATCCCATCCAAAATAATGCTAGAAAAAATGCTAAATTGATTTTAAAATGCCAAAAAAATGCTAAAATTTTTTAAAAGTGGGTTTTTGAGATTGTAATCAAATGCCAATTAATAATCAGATTAGTTAATCTAAAAATAAATTTAATCTTATGTTAATTCCCTTTGATGTTTTTGAGTACAAGATTAAACTTCGCAGTGTTGCCATACAAAACAACAGAAAACTTCACTGTTTGTTATCAAAACAATGCATATTTTATAAAAAGAAAAAGACAATTGTAAATTTAATATGAAAATTAATGAAAACTTAAATTAAAAACAAAAAAATGTATTTTGAAGTGTCCATAATTTATACTAATCAATAAATAGAACATTTTAATGTTTATATTTATAAAAATTTTATGAATTTTTTTGCATCAGCTGTTTACACTTTTGCATTTCGTGCTTAAGATTAAACCACCTCCATTGGGCGCTTAAACTTGCAAACAAAATTAACTAATTGAGTACTCAAAAACATCTTTCGAGGATTAATTTTAATTTAATCGCTAATCTTTCACCTAAAGATTGGCCCTGTGTTTTTATGAACAATTCATATTAATTTGTAACTGAAATTCATTGTAATTTATAACAAGTAAGAAAGTATATTCTGCCGTGGTTGACCATATGAGTATAAAATTTGATTTATTTTTCGTAATAAAGCATATATGTTGAATTGAACCTTGGTTCCGATATATTTAAACTAATTTTCTGAGAAAGGCTTTATACATATGTATGGAAGCTAGGTAAAATAAAGGACGGACGGAACCATTTTTAAATGGTTTTGTCATTGGATCAAAAAGCATACGTGCTTATTGTTTTGAAAATTTCAACCTCTACCAGACGGTCAGACTTACATGGCTTAATCGATTCAGAAAATGATTCTTAACCGATTAGTATACTCAAACGTAGTATAGTGGAGTAGGGTAAAAAATTAAGTTCCGTGGTATTAAGATAAACAGAAATGCTAAAAATTATTTCAAAATTTTTGTAAATTTAGCAATATGTAATGTCTCTAACTTTAAAATATTTCTGAATGCAAAAATTACATTAAAACTCTATTAATTACAATAGTTGCTCATGGTATAAAACCTATATGTGCTTTCGGAAAGAAAAGTATGATATTTCTAGTTTTACTTTTTTTTATATAAACAATTTTATTTGTCTTCCTCAAAACACTTTAAAAATGGTTTTCATGTCACAAAAATATTGAAAATTCCGTTGAAATAATTTTAAATCTCGGTGAATAGATGTCAGGTTTATAACTCATACTTCCAAGATTTTTTCCGAAAAATATATATGAGAATGTATAAAATGAATTGAGAGATATATTCAAATCCGTAAGTTTGTAATTCTGGAATAAATTGTCAATAATATTTTCGAAATTTATGTATTTTTTTTAATTAAAAAAAAACGTCACAACAAAATTACTAAAAATTTTATAAAAATAAAAAGAACAGAAAGTAGGATGAGAAAGTCTTAATTATATATTATTGATTTTTTTCAATACTTATTTTCAATAAATTAACAAGGACTCCTGAAGGATGATAAAAATTAAAACCTCTTTATTTCGTATAGAACAAAATAAAATTTGTTAACTAACCGTCATACATAGCCTTTTCCAAAATTATATGTTTCATTCCATGAGCAAACAAAAAGTATTAGTTTGTAAAATAGCGTACTGAGCGTACTTGTAAAAATATATGAAATCTCTTGAATTATTTCTATCACCTCGAATTTAAAAAAGCATTGGGTTCCAGAAAACTATTTTAGAATACAACATTTATAGTATTCACTTGTATTGGCGTAATTTTAAGTTATTTATTTTTATGAATCTTTTTGCATTATTTTGAATTACAGCGTAAATTATTACATTTCTCATATTCCTTGTTGCTTGTGTTTGGGTAGACATTTAATTCTGATTTTTTCCGGTTAAACCTATTTCCAATATAAATCTTTTTTGCAAAAATTTGTCTTTTTTTTGTTTATATACTAAAATTGCAAAAAAAGCTAAAAATACTAAAAATATTTTATAAAAATATTTTATAAAAATGCTAAATAAAATGCTAAATGCTAAATTAAAATTTTACAGCTAAATCAAAATAAAAAATGCTAAATCTAGCTGCAAAAATGCCAAAATGGTCACACTGATTCCATATGCTGACATATAAATAAAACTCAAACAAAAACATATATTGAACCAGTAAAAATATTTACTGAAAATTAAATTTATTTCAATAAAGAGTTTGTTAGAAAATATTTTCCTTCTGTGTGAAAATCAAACAAATTCGTTATAAAACCAAATAAAACAAGTAAGAAAGAATAATCGGTCGTGACCGACCATATGATACCCTACACCAGTTATGAATATTAAATGTGATTTATTTTTCATAATAAAGCATTTATCTTCAATATTACCTTATTCCGATACATTTAAACAATTTATGGATGAAAAACTAATTTTTTGAAAGAGGCTTTATATTTTATATTGAATATTTTTATATTTATATAATACTAGCTATACCCAGTGTGCTTTGCTACCCTAAAAGAAATATGTATAAATAAAAATCCCACTTAACGATTTTGAAGATTCTAAGTACAATAGTTTTCCAAATTTATAATATGTTACATATGGGAGATGTCAAGCAAATTATTGCAAGTTCGCCAGTTTCTATCTATCGCCAATTTCTATCTATCTATGGGGGGCTTCAAGCTCTCCACATGAAAGTCCAAAATGTTCAGATGAATACTAAACTAATTTGTGCAAAATTTTATAAATCAAGTCCTATTAGTTTCCCGTTATACTCTAAATGTACAGATGAATGTCAAGATTCTTCAAGAAGATTCTAGCTCTAATATGTTGTGCCAAGCCACCCATTGAAAGTCCACCCGTTATGCTCTAAATGTTTACATGAATATCGAAGTTCTTCATGTAAAATTTTAAGATTCATGTAAAATTTGAAGATTCTAGCTCTAAAAGTTTCTCAGATATACGAATTTTTCTATTTGATTCATATGTTCTTCGTGCAAAATTTGAAGAATTTAGTTCGATTAGTTTTAAAGACAAACAAATTTTTGTCTTTAATTAATATGGGAGGTGGGAGGTGAGCGGCCCTCATGGATAGTCCGCCTACTTTTTGTCCCAAAGAATTATATTGACACTAAAGTTGCTCCGACAAAATTTGAGGACTCTAACTGTTATATTATCTAAAATATACGGATTTAATATTTTCTTAATATAGGCGTGGCTCCTCGCCCACTTGGAATTTCAAAATAAAAAGAAGTCTATTACCTATTTCAGACATACAGGAATATGCTGTGAAAATTTAAATAAAATAGGTTCAGCCGTATAGTAGTCTATAACGTTCAAACATACAAACATATAAACATACAAACATACATTCATTTTTATATATATAGATAGATTTATTTCTGCTGAATTTCATGGCGACCCAGCAAAAAAAAATTTGAAGTTGTTAAAGAAGAAAGGATATTTTCATGATTTCTTTTGTACGTATTCTATTTAATGCGTTTTAAATACATGCCTAAATTCTAATAAATTTGTCATCAGTGAAGGCATGAAAAATGCACCCAAATTCACTCATGTAACTCCACTATAGGAATTGTAATATTTTACTATAATTTGGTATTCTCTTAGGAGATTTAACGAAAACGTGCATTTCATACAATAAATATTAAAAATTACATTAATTTTTTTATTAGATTTTTGTTTTTGTAGGTACCTACCTATCTAGTAATATTAAGTCCATTTTAACATTAATAAGAGAAGGAAAAAACCAAGACTGTTTAACGGATTTTAAAACACAATGGGTATTTTTCCTCTGCATGAATTTAAATCCAATAAAAATCAGTTAGTTATGTTTTATCTTATTTTATTTTTATCAATATCACACAAAAAAATTATTTAAATATTGATAATTAAATCGAAATACCATTATTAATGCATTTTTAAATAAATATAGTGCACCAATGAAAATTCGCTTGAGAATCATCGAATATTCATTGGTTATAAGAACTCATTTAAATGGCGAACTATTTTTCCAAATACGAACACATGCATGCCAATGACACGCTAATGTTAAAATCATGCATGTTTCCCCTAAATATGAACCAGTTCATTATCAGTTCAACCCATGCATTTACTACTTTTTTTGCACGTCTTTTTGCTGGGGATATTTGTGTTTATAAATTAATTTTGGACATTCAAGTAATTTTCGGAAGGGGACTTTGTATGGGAGCTAGGGTCAAATGAGGCCCAATCTTAATGAAATTTGGCAAGGTCATCAAGGCTTAGATGTTCCGCTTTTTATCGATATACAGGTACAGTATTGACAACAATGGACAAGCAAAACGCGCGCGAAAAAATTAAAAAGGAGTAAAAAAGCGTTATTTTCGAACTGAAAAGGGGTAAAAAAGCACTATGGTTTTTTTTAGTAAAATAAAGTTTATTTTTATAACGTGTCGTCGTCATCCTGCAATCGTGAGCAGAATACTACTACGGAGGTGGGTACCTTGGGCTCCGTGGCGGACAATGCGTCAAGTGTACAGCATGCCGCTGGCAAAAATATAGGGGTGAAAGAGAAGGATGTACTCGGAGAGAGCTCTAAGCTACCTCAGCCTTTAAATATAGGTGAGGGTTCCGACTCTGAATCCTCAGATGATAATAATAATAATACCATTATAGCAAATCCCAAAAAGGATGAAGTAGAGCAAATGGTGAAAGAGGTGAGTGATAGCATAGCTAAACTACCTATTACTAAGAAAAGACTTTCTGGAGCACAGAGGAGGAAGTTGAAAAAGATGCTTCAGGAAATCATAGTTAGTCAATCCCACGACACTCCAAAGGAAAAATCGGACTCTCTCACAAGATCTGAGGCAAAAAGGATCAGGTCTCCCGAGGAGTTGACAACTGAGAATAAACCTAAGAAGAAAAAGAGCTCCCCGTCTTCTAATACACAGTCGAAGCCAAGCCATACTTCACTCAAAGGAATCTCAAGTGAGAATCCTGCGAGTAAGGGTGACAACGCCAAGCCAGATATTCCGAAGACGAACACGTCGGCGAAATCAACCTCGAAGGTAAGGGAATCTCAAAAGAAGCCCCGAAAAACGAGGAAGGAGAAGCTAGACGGAGGAAAAGAGCCGCCATCTTACGCCAAAGTTGCCAGAAGTAGGCACCGGGACGATCTCTGCTATGCAGTTTACGATGCCGGTAATCCGACAGGAAAAATTCCAATAGACCAACAGAGTAAATAAGACCTGGTCAACAATAAGATAGTGGACCATGCAATCGCTTCAAAGGGCAAACAACCAATAGAGAGCGAGAGCTGCGAGTTCAGCATGGGCGTGATGTTGGTGAAGTTGGCATCTCACCAATGTGTTAGCACCCTAAAGAACTTGGTGGAAAGTATCCCTCCTCCCTGGGACGGCGCTAGGCTGGGACTGGCAAAGAAGAGCGAGCTTCCGGTGCTCTTAAAGTCCACTGTCTACATAAAAAGATGGGGCAGTAAACTGGCTAATGAACGTATACTAGAAATTCTTGGAGGTCAAAATGCTGAGCTGGCCGTGGAAAAATGGGATGTCTTTTACAGGAAAGAAGAACCTGAGGGAACTTTATTTGTAATAGGTATCGACCAGAAATCCATGGCTAGTCTTGCCAAGAATAAAAGTAGGGCTTACTTCGCCTCTAAAGCTGTCATATTCAAAATTGGAAGGTGTCGATTGGAAGGGCTGTTACAACAAGCCTCGAAAAGGACACTAAAAAACCTAAGACCACAGCATCAGTATCCGCTACTGATAACGTTGAGGAGTCAAATCCTAAAATCGAGGAATTTACCATTAACTCGCCAGAAGAAAGTGTAGTTGCCCTTTCCAAAATTGGGAAGGCGCCGATTGAAAGGGCTGTCAAAACCGGCCCCGACAAGGACACTAAAACACCTAAGACAGTACCCAAAGCATCATTAGCAAGTACTAGCAATGTTGAGGAGTCAAATCCTAAAAGCGAGGAGGAAATCACTCACCCGCCAGAAGACAGAACAGCAATGCTCTCCAGAATTGGGAATGTGTCTATTAAAAATATTGCTATTCCTATGCCTGATAAGGACACCGCAGTGCCATCAACAGTACTCACTGCATTAATAGCCACTTCAGGCTATCCGGAGGAGTCAAATCCAAAGAGCGAGGAGGTGACCACCAACTCGCTGGAAGACAGTTTAATGGATGACCATGATTGAGGTTATCCAAATAAACCTCCATCGGAGCGAGACAGCTACCAACGCTCTGATGGCTAAAATCAACACAGGTAAAATACATATAGCTTTAATCCAGGAACCTTGGACGATTCGCAACAAGGTTTCTGGATTAAATCACGTAAATTTCCAACTTTTCTACGCTGATACAGGATCTCGCCCGAGAACATGTATCTTATGTCACAAGAACTTATGTTTTCTCCTCTCAACAGGATTATCAACATCGGATGCAACGGTGCTGAAGCAAGGTCGTGGCAACATATTCCTTGCATCTATTTACCTGCCTTTCGATTCTCCTACACTACCACCAACGTCGGATCTGATGAAACTGGTTGAAGAGGCACAAAGGAAAAATAAGCAAATTGTAATAGGTTGTGATGCCAACTCGCACCATGTAGCTTGGGGTAGTACAAACACCAATCGCAGGGGACAAGCCCTCATGGATTTCTTTAATACTAAAGACTTGATAACATTGAACTTAGGTAATAAAGCTACCTTCGTCAATAGAATCAGAGAAGAAGTATTAGATATAACTATATGTTCAGAAGAGCTTATAAACGAAATTCAGGATTGGAGAGTTTCGGACGAGCACTCCTTTTCTGATCATCGGTACATAAGATTCAAAATACTAAGGCCACCACCAAAGCCGATAAAGTTTCGGAATAAGTCTAAAACTAATTGGACAATGTTCGGGACCTTACTAAAGAACCGTTTAGGTCAGGACACTTTTCAATGTCGAAATAAAGAGGATATAGATGCCAAAGTGGAAACGTTCACAAGTGCCCTGGTTGAATCGTTCGAGGACAGCTGCCCTCTGCGAGAGCGGAGATCTGCCAAGGAAAAACCCTGGGTAACTGGGGAGATCCGGAACCTTGGGAAGACTCTTCGCAAACTATTTAACCGGGCACGGCGTAAAAAGACCGCAGTATACTGGGATGAGTATCGTAATAAACTTGGTGAATATAAGAAAATCGTTCGAAAAGCCAAACGAGACTCCTGGAAACTTTTCTGTGAACAGGTAGATAGCGTAAATGACGTATCGAAGATAAAAAAATTCCTATCCAAAACTCATGTCCAACCGGAATCTATGATCGATGACACGGGCAGGAGGCTTGAGGATATGGAGGAGACAATGAAACTCCTAATGGACTCTCATTTCCCACCCGGTATATCGAATAACATAGATGAACCGATATTGGAGGAAGGGGAGGGTAACACGGAAATAGTTATTACAACTGACATGGTTAAAGGGGCAATCAAGAGCTTTGCTCCCTATAAAGCTGCAGGGCCGGATGGAATTTTCCCGGCACTTTTGCAGATGGAGGCGGGACTGGTTTCCGTACATCTGTCACAGATATTCACTGCATGCTTAAAATTGGCATATACCCCAGTTAAATGGCAGGATGCAAGGGTAATATTTATACCCAAACCAGGGAAACCTAGTTATGCGACACCTAAGTCCTATCGACCGATAAGTCTTACGTCCTTCCTACTTAAAACCTTGGAACGGATAGTCGATAGCATGGTTAAAAGCAGCATACCATACAATGACCTTAAATATAAGCAGCATGCTTATGTAAAGGGACGATCGGTGGAAACCGCTTTAAATGAAGTTGTCCACTACATAGGTGAGTCTTTCGATAGCAAACTGTATACACTGGCAGTATGCATTGACATCGAAGGCGCCTTCAATAACGTGCACACTGATACCCTTATCCAATCCCTAGACCAGTTTTATGTTGACCGGGTGCTCCGTAACTGGATCAACTACATGCTAAGGAACAGATGGATAAGCTGCGAGATGTACGATATAACTATCAGGAAAAAGGTATTTCGCGGTATATCACAGGGTGGCATTTTGTCACCTTTACTCTGGGTCACCACGATTAATAGCCTCCTAAGGACCCTAACCGAGAAAGGACTTAGACCTGTCTGCTATACAGACGATGTCGTAATACTTTTAAAGGGAAAGGATCCAAATTACTTGTGTAGAAGAGCTGAGGAGGCTCTGAATACGGCCTTGAGCTGGGCTCAACCGAGAGGCCTCAATGTTAACCCGGCGAAGACGGAAATCTGTCTTTTCACAAGAAAGACAAAAATTTCTACATATACTGAACCTTGCTTCTTGGGCAAGAAGATACCGGTGACAGACAAAGTTAAGTACTTAGGTGTAATACTTGACCGAAAATTAAAATGGAGACACCACATAGAGGATAGGATCAACAAGGCACATCGGTGCTGGGCGATATGTAGGAGAACCATAGGCATGAAATGGGGTCTTACTATGACAAATTGGCTTTATAAAAGTGTAATTAGACCAATTCTAGCTTATGCTTCAATAATCTGGTGGACTGCTTTGGACAAAAAGTGTAATATCAAACTACTACAGGGAGTTCAGCGTACATGCTGCTTGGGTATAAGTGGTGCCATGTGTACTACTTCAACCAAGGCTCTGGAAACGTTGCTAGATATTCCACCCATTGAAACATATATAAGATATGAGGCGGCGCTTACAGCCGAACGGCTCTTTACTTTAGGCGAACTGGCCAAAAACGGTTATAGGACACGTCATCAATGTATACTGGACACATTGGAAGGTTATACACATTCATCGGACGTGCCTGATCGCATACCAGACACTGAATATGTCGGAAACTTTGAAACGCTAATCCCAGATAGAATGTCTTGGTCAAGCGGAACATTAGAGCAAATACCAGTAGGAATCCGTTGCTACACGGATGGCTCTAAATTAGGGGACAAAGTGGGTCTGGGGTTCTATATTGAAGACCCAGAAACAGAAATATACCACCGTTTACCTAATCATAACACAAGCTTCCAGGCAGAAGTACGAGCAATAACGGAATGTGTAAATTGGATTAGAATAAATATGGCGCCCACAGGGCTTAATATATTTACCGACAGCCAGAAGGCAATTTGTACGATATCAGGTGATAGAATTAAATCTAAGACCGTATTGGATTGTAAGAAAGCTTTAACTGAATACTCTCCCAGAGGTAAGGTTCACATCATATGGGTACCAGGCCACTCGGGAGTAATCGGCAACGAAAGGGCGAATGTAATAGCTTTAAAGGGAAGGGAGCTCGATGTAGTTAACCTGACAAACGCAAAACCATTCGACGCAACAAAAGCTGAATTAAAAATATGGATGAGAGAATCCCATAAGGCCTCTTGGAATAATGAAACGGTGGGTAGAACCACAAAGATTCTATGGGGTGACCCTGATGAGAGCAAGACGAGAAATCTTCTCAAAATGAGCAAGTCTGAGGTTAGTATGATGGTACGTATTCTGAGTGGACACACAGGATTACGAGCACATCTATACAAATTGGACGTGCGAATTCAGACGAATGTAGAGCATGTGGAGAGGACAGTGAAACTCTGGAGCACTTTCTTTGCCATTGTCAGGCATTCGTCGAAGTTTGATCCAAGTATCTTGGAAGTGATGTTATTCCAGAAATAACATTCTTAACCAACACCGATTGGAAGATTCTTAGGAATTACGTCCAGGAAACTGAGTTTCTGAACATGGAAAAATAATACATTGAACAATTTTTTTTTTCTTGAATTGGAGCGCACAACAGGCCCGATAGTGGCCTAGGTGTATTTCTTCGGATTTGATGTAGTATACATCCTCCTATCAACCTACCTACCTACCTACCTTTATAAAAATTGCACATCACATTGCTCATTTACTACAAGACTGGCATACTCCAAATTTTTTTTTTTTTTTGAACTAAGGGCTACAAAACATGCTTCATACTAAAGTCTTTCATATAGATTTATCAAATTTATAATTATTTTCGGTTAGTTAAATTTTTAGATATAAACGTAACAAATAATGTTTTGACGAATATTAGATAAATAAAAATTAAATTTCAATTTAGATGAGAAACAAATTAATATACACTGTCTGAATCTGGTTTAATTTTTCAAATCCCTCATGATACAACCATTAAAAATTAGAATCAGTAGGGATTGCTGTCAATTTTCTTCCTTATTATATGAAACATAAAAGAACTGAAAAGAAAAAACTTCAAAATATCCAAATGCAGTATTCCACATTTTTATGCCCTTCCTTTGATTTTGCGTTCTATGTTATTTAAATTTAAAATCCCTTAATTTGTTTAAAAGTTATTTTAAAAATAGTAAAATGTCATTAAACATTCAAACTCGTATAGCCTATCACAGCACACTACCAAATGTCCTACGAATCCTTCTACACCCAAATTAAAAAATTGTACAAAACTTATGAATTATTTTTTTTTTTTTTTTTTGCTAAATCTATATATCTTTGAACAAAACCACTTCAAACCGGTCAAAATTTACTGTTCATATAAAAAATCTGGCCTGATGTTTAAAAATACAAGCAAATACATATTAATATTTTTCAAGTTCTTAAAAATTTTTAATTTCACTGATCTGAGTGAGTGATATACATACATAGCTTCCCAGCGGTAAAAATTCACATTATGTACTCGCATATCTAAGTGATATTTCGTGGCAGTCAGTGGTGATGCTTTCACTTATTCTTCCACTACACAGTGGGGCAGAATGGAAATTTTTTGGAAATAAATCTGGCATTTCTAAACGGCTGATCCGATCGGGATAAAATTTGGCGTGAGCGTAGCCAAGGAGTATTCGAGTTTAAGTTTTGAAGATGAACCCTGCAGATGCCCCAGGGACGGCGCTGTGGCGGCTCAAAGTAGGGTACCTACGACATGTAAAATTTTTAAACTCGTGCCATTTTTTTGTTTTTCACCCAATACAAGATTTTTATATTTTGTGAAAGCGCTCGACGAGATCTTGAAAAAACATGCTTGGACATACTACTTATCTCTTATAATATCCGAGTTATAGGCATTTAAAAATTTAGTGATACAAAATTTACCATACCTTGGTCCGCCTTTTTTTGAATACCGGGCGTAATTTTGGACCAAATGGACTCAATTTTTTCTTGTTAGTTAGACAACAAAATTTCCAATAATATATAAAAAATTTCAGATCAATATCATTTACAGATCCAAAAATATACGTTTTTTAATTTAAAAATTCAAAAAATTTTAGATTTTTGGCGTTTTTTTGCCAAAAATGTGTCTTAACTCTTTTATTAATAAAATAAAATTTTCTTTAAGAACATATAACAATTTTATAGTTTTCTAAAAGGTATCTTTACGCAGAACGCTTTGGCGTAAAAAACTTGTCCTATTTTTTGAAAATGTTGCCACTGCGTCTTTCCGAATATGACCTATTTTTCATCAAAACTTCAACTTTGGGCGACATGTTCTAAAATCCCAAAGCTGGGATCAGAAAACTGAAAGCAGTTTTGGAAACCTCAATATGTTTTCTATTTACTCCAAAAGTATTTTCCCAGCCCTGAAAGAAATGTGGACCCTATGGGCAAAAAAGTAAAAAATCCCATTTTTGGGATTTTCATTCCTATTTTTGGGAATTGCGGGATGCCCTTTGACCTTTTCAATTTTTTTTTTTGCATATTCTTATTTGAAATGACAAATTTAACAAGCGTTGAAAATTTCATTGAGTTTTGTTCATAAATAAAGATTTTGTCATATATTACATATTTGTTTAATTTCTAAAACTATGATTTATATCAAAATTTTAATAGGATCGCAGATAGCTACAACAATTTAGTCCATATTTATCCCTTAATATCATTTTTTAGTTAGATATGGAAATTCTCGACCCTTTACAAAAAATTTCAAGCCAATATCTCAATTACATTCAAAAATATGTTCATTTAAACCTGTGTCCTTTAATTTCATCTCTTTCATATTTTTATGACAGAACATACATTTGGTGTTGAATAAAATATTTGGACAATTTTTAAAAATTATTTAGTTAAATATTTTATTATAATATTGTATATACAATAAAAAAATTATAATTTTATTATGAGCCACGCACAACAACACCTAAATCACCCCACACAAATTACCTTTCCCGCCCACCGAAATATAAAACACAATTTAATACAATTCATCAGTTAGTATAATAGCTTTTTTTATTTGAACTGTTTATCTTAAACATAATACAATTAATTCTTACAACCTACTTATATAGTTAATTCCTAACACTACTTATTTTCTATAAAATAATCTGTCATATCGGTATACATATCCAGAAGGTAATATAAGTCCTTTAAATCTTCCTTGTTTTGAGATGATAGAGTTTCATAACAAATCCATCTTTTTCGCATAGTTGAAAGAACAGGATCAGAAGATAAAAGTAAACTATTAAAAATATATTCATTCTGTGATTGCCTGGAGCATTTTCTTGAGCTGAATAGTTGAACATGCTTAAAATCTCGATTCCTCGCTTCCTGGGCTTCTTCTGTTAACTCTCCAAGTGGAAGAATATTCGATTCAATTATTATTTGACCATGACACAATACTTTGTGTACTGTTGGTGTTAGTTCCCTCCATGGATACAGAGATACAAGTAATTTAGAAATTTCAGATGTGTATTCCCCAAATCGATTTCCATTAATTTTATGTTTACTATTCAGTGCCATTAAAATAGTGTTAATTCTTCGAAGCAACTCCTTGTCGATTCCAGTTATTTTTGAAGTAATTTCAAAATCACGAAAAAACCTTCTCGCCGTATTACCGTCATTTGTACTACCGCAACTTGAAAGTGGTTTGTCGATGTTTAATCCCATCTGAACTTTAAATCCTTCTTGGATTCTGCTTTTTTCCGCAGCTCTCAGTTCTTTCAATTCTTCATTATTTTTTGTTGATTTAGTAGGATAGTTTTTTTTTCCTGGATCGCCTTGTATGATGGTAATATATTGTGTCCTTTTTCATGCAGAGCTTTCCTTAATATTTGGTACTTATTTCGACTGAGACCCAGTTCCAACATAAGCGCTATTGCTTCCTCTTCAGTAAAATTTGATTATGATGTTGGAGTTGGTATACTTTCCACAATTCGCTTAAGTCGTCTTGGTGATGCATTAGGAAGAATAGTTGCAATATGTACGACATCCATAGGTTGGTTTTCCTTTTTCAGCATTTCGTTAAATGTATCAGCAATTTCCTCATTTGAGATTGAAAAAAGTTTTTGTGTGACCCTCTTTATTTTGACCTTATACATAAGTCTTCGTATGACTTTCAAGGCGCTCCTGTTGATGTGTTGTAAGTTGAGATTTCCGTAGTAGTTTCCATCCAACTACAAAATTTTAATAGAAATTTCTTTTGATTTCCATCCACAGACTTACTTTTTACATCAAAAAGTTTTCAATTTTTGATATGCCTGTTTTGTCTACTTTTCTACTATATGTAGTTTTTATATAATTTGAAATGTCTTCAATTCTTTCTGGCCCTTTTGAAGATATACTCCATAAAACGGAACACAACTCTTCGTACTTTAATGTAATCTTCATTGTAGATTTATTAAATATGGTACTTAAAATCTGAGAAGTTTACTTATATACCAATTCTTGTCATTTCCGATACAGGTATTCCAAAGTAAAAAATTACGAATTGTCGACCTATTAACATTTAGGACTATATTACTATAACCTGTAATTCAGTCCTTGATATTTCTTATTAGTGAATGAATCGAAATTATCATTACCTGTATATTTTTACCTACATGATCATAAACGAAACAGATCGAGATGATCTGTCGAAAAAATTTAGGTAAAAAATAGTTATAAATTTTTGAAAATTTAAGCATAATAGGACCTTTCAATTATAAGGATAAGCAAACAAATAGAAAATAGGTAAATATAAGATTTAAATATGTTCTGTCATACTTAATACTAAAATATGAAAAAGATGAAATTAAAGGACACAGGTTTAAATGAACATATTTTTGAATGTAATTGAGATATTGGCTTGAAATTTTTTGTAAAGGGTCGAGAATTTCCATATCTAACTAAAAAATGATATTAAGGGATAAATATGGACTAAATTGTTGTAGCTATCTGCGATCCTATTAAAATTTTGATATAAATCATAGTTTTAGAAATTAAACAAATATGTAATATATGACAAAATCTTTATTTATGAACAAAACTCAATGAAATTTTCAACGCTTGTTAAATTTGTCATTTCAAATAAGAATATGCAAAAAAAAAAATTGAAAAGGTCAAAGGGCATCCCGCAATTCCCAAAAATAGGAATGAAAATCCCAAAAATGGGATTTTTTACTTTTTTGCCCATAGGGTCCACATTTCTTTCAGGGCTGGGAAAATACTTTTGGAGTAAATAGAAAACATATTGAGGTTTCCAAAACTGCTTTCAGTTTTCTGATCCCAGCTTTGGGATTTTAGAACATGTCGCCCAAAGTTGAAGTTTTGATGAAAAATAGGTCATATTCGGAAAGACGCAGTGGCAACATTTTCAAAAAATAGGACAAGTTTTTTACGCCAAAGCGTTCTGCGTAAAGATACCTTTTAGAAAACTATAAAATTGTTATATGTTCTTAAAGAAAATTTTATTTTATTAATAAAAGAGTTAAGACACATTTTTGGCAAAAAAACGCCAAAAATCTAAATTTTTTTGAATTTTTAAATTAAAAAACGTATATTTTTGGATCTGTAAATGATATTGATCTGAAATTTTTTATATATTATTGGAAATTTTGTTGTCTAACTAACAAGAAAAAATTGAGTCCATTTGGTCCAAAATTACGCCCGGTATTCAAAAAAAGGCGGACCAAGGTATGGTAAATTTTGTATCACTAAATTTTTAAATGCCTATAACTCGGATATTATAAGAGATAAGTAGTATGTCCAAGCATGTTTTTTCAAGATCTCGTCTTTCACAAAATATAAAAATCTTTGTATTTGGGTGAAAAACAAAAAAATGGCACGAGTTTAAAAATTTTACATGTCGTAGGTACCCCACTTTGAGCCGCCACAGCGCCGTCCCTGGGGCATCTGCAGGGTTCATCTTCAAAACTTAAACTCGAATACTCCTTGGCTACGCTCATGCCAAATTTTATCCCGATCGGATCAGCCGTTTAGAAATGCCAGATTTATTTCCAAAAAATTTCCATTCTGCCCCACTGTGAAATGTTAACATAAAAAAAACAAAAGAAGAAAAATTAATTACAATTTTTAGGTAAGATTTTCTTTGGTTGTAATTTTCATAATAATTTCCCATCTTGAATTTTGAATAAATAATTTGTTTATAATGGAGTAAACATTTAAAACTCTTTTCCTTTTCGAATAATGGGATAGCGACATTTACGGGTTTCTGCAGGAAAATATACTAAGTGCACAGAAACATGGTAGGGAGGGTAAGAGAAAAAGGAGAATAACATCTTCTCCTATAATATCTAGTACTGGTAGTATTCATTAAAAGATTCAAAGTTTAAAATTATTGATGTTAGTAGTTTTATTAAAGGGACTCTGACAATAGTAACGTAGTGTGTAATTGGATATGATGAGGGTCAAGAATCTACCCAAGCCGACTCAGGCAGATTATTTCGATGGAATATGTCTCTAAAGTTGCATATCTTTGTCGAAAGAATTTGGTCCTAATAGGAGAAATAAAATGATATAAGTTTTCGTCTTATTTCAAATTGCTACTCCTGCTGCACAGGACATAAACTTTTATATAATTTTATTTTTTTATTCAAACAGGTTGTTATAATCATTTTTTATTCATTAATTGTTTGATTAAAATAAATCTAAAACCTTTTATGGAATTTGACTAACTGTCGCACAGTGGTATAGGGAAAAAAAAGAGGGAAATAATTCGGTAACTTCTAAACGGTTAATCCGATTTTAATGAAATTTGGTATGCACAAAGAGGAGGTGTTGTCGAGTTTAGGTTTTGAATTTGGACCTTATAGGCCAACCAGGGGCCCGGCGGGCCAACAAATTTAAGAGTTAACCTTATGGATGAAAATAATAGTGCTATATAAATTTTCTAAAATATGTTGAGTTTTCCCTAATTAATTTGTCACTTAAAAAACATTAGGTAGGCATGTTATATATCAATGGAAAGGTAATTTTGTCTATTTTTCAAAACTGTATATAATTTTTGAAAATTAAAAAATTCGCGGAATACTTTTTTTAAAAAAAATTAAAAAATGTTTTTTATTCAGTTTTTGCGAAGATACAATTTTTTCAAATTGCAATAAAAATTTTATTTATGAATATTTTTTGATGAAATTTTACAGTTAGGTAGATTTTTTTACTCAAAATCCAAAATTAAATAAAAATTTCGAATTTTCTTATGAGAAATCCCGGAATTCCCAAAAAAGTTTTAAAAAAATCCCAAAAATGGGATTTTTTGGTTTTTTGCCTATTATATCCATACCAGGGGCGGGGTTATCGAAACCCGTTACAAAATGATTAAGAATATATTGGGTCATATAAAACAGGTCACTATAATTTGATATCGACTATGCGATTTGAGAATTTTTGCTCAAAATTGAATTTTCCATAAAAAATAGGGTTTTTTTGGAAGAACCTGGTCCCCTCGGTATCAAAAATTTTTAGGTTTTGTTTCATTTATCGTACTTTATGTAAAGTCAGCTTTTCAAAAAGTATAAATTCTGTATACATCTTCCTAGAAACTTTTTAGATAACTTAAAAAGAATAAGATACTTTTTTCCCAAAAAAATGACAAAAAATCGCCTTTTTTATTTTTTAAATTAAAATGCCTATAACTTTGGACTCAGTCATGATTTTTACATAATTCTTTCACTGCTTGATATATAAGCGAATAAAAAAAAAATGCGAAAATCGGGAATATTTGGACCCGCTATTATCAAAAAAACTAAAGTAAGGACGGTAAAAATTTTAAAATTTTAATTTTCAAATGCGAATATCTCCTAAACTATAAGAGATAATTTACTGCTACGACGACATTTTTTATAGTGCTCGATGAGGAGATTCTATATACGAAATTTTTTTAAATCGGAACTCAAATGAAGAAATAGGATCGTTTTAAAAATTTAACATAGCCGAGGTGTCCTAATTTGAGGACCCCCCGCCGGGCCCCTGGTTGGCCTATAAGGTCCAAATTCAAAACCTAAACTCGACAACACCTCCTCTTTGTGCATACCAAATTTCATTAAAATCGGATTAACCGTTTAGAAGTTACCGAATTATTTCCCTCTTTTTTTTTCCTATACCACTGTGTGACGGTAGACTTTATGCGGAAGTTGAACTCTTAGAACGTAGTGAACTAGGATTGTTAGATACAGGAGCTAATGTAAGTTGCCTCGGCAAAGATTTAGCAAACATGGACTTTACGGAAATTAAAGGTTTTCATAAAATGCGATCGCTAGTAAAAACAGCGGATGGTAGAGAACAAAAAGTTATATGTTTCATAGAATTGGATCTAAAATATCGTAATTTAGTAAGAAAAATGATTTTGTATATAGTCCCAACCTTAACTCAACGCTTAATACTAGGACTGGATTTTTGGAAAAAATTCGGCTTAATAAGTGGTTTTATATCGAACAATAGTAAGCAATCAATTAATGTGAATGTAGAGTCTGTCGAACAAGAATTATATCCACTTACATTTAGGCAACAACAACAGCTAGAGATTGTAAAATCATTATTTCCAAATTTTGAGACAGATGGCTTAGGAAAAAACAGTTTAATAACACATTCAATTGATGTAGGGAATTCGCGGCCAGTAAAGCAACGTTTTCACCCCGTTTCTCCCGCGGTAGAGAAATTAATATTTGAAGAGTTAGATCGAATGTTAAGTTTAGGGGTGATTGAACCAAGTTCTAGCCCATGGAGTTCACCCATGAGAATGGTCATAAAACCGGACGCAAGGAGAATTAACGAAGTCACTTTAAAAGATGCATATCCCCTCCCCAATATACAGGGTATTTTCTCGCGTTTACCTAAGGCAAATATTATTTCTAAAATCGACTTGAAAGACGCGTATTGGCAGGTAGCACTTGATGAAAAATCCAAACCCATTACAGCTTTTACTATTCCAGGAAGACCTTTATATCAATTTACAGTTATGCCCTTCGGGCTTTGTAATGCCGCCCAAACTATGTGTCGCCTCATGGACCATATAATTCCTCCTGAACTCAAATATTGTGTATTCGGATATCTTGATGATGTATACGTAGTTTCTGATAGCTTTGATTCGCATTTGTCGGTATTGGTCAGGTTAGCTGAACAATTCAAGAAAGCCAATTTAACATTGAATATGTGTAAAAGTAAATTTTGTGTTAAACAGGTGAAGTACCTGGGATACGTTATAGGTGATGGCGGAATATCCACGGATCCTGAGAAAATTAACTCTATTCTACAATGGCCTACCCCGAAAACTCTTAAGCAAGTTCGAGGATTTTTAGGTTTAGGGTGGTATAGGAGGTTTATCGCAAATTTTGCGGATGTTACTCACCCAATTACCGACATACTTTCCAAAAAGAAGAAGTTTGTATGGACAGAAGAGGCAGAGGAAGCATTCAAGAGGATTAAAAACTTGTTAACAACTGCCCAGTACTAAAAAACCCAGACGTTTCAAAAAAATGTTATATACATTGTAATGCAAGCGATTTCGGAATAGGAGCCGTTTTAGTTCAACTGGATGATGAACAGAATGAAAATCCAATAGCTTTTATGTCGCGCAAACTTAATTCAGCGCAACGTAACTATTCAGTTACAGAAAAAGAGTGCTTAGCCGCCATAGAAGCTATTGATCGTTTTCGTTGCTACATCGAACTTCAGGAGTTTGAAGTCATCACAGATCACAGTAGCTTATTATGGTTAATGAAGCAGGCAGATCTTAAAGGGAGATTAGCTCGATGGGCTCTTAAACTCCAAGTGTACTCGTTTTCTATAAGTCACCGAAAAGGCAGGGACAATATAGTTACAGATGCACTTAGTCGAATGCATGAAGCGGAAGTTTTAGGTATTGAGAATGTTAAGCCTGAAGTCGACTTAGAATCACCATATTTTTTAGCACCTGATTATATAAAATTGAAGAGAAAATTCCTGGAAAATGCACAAAACTTTCCAGATACTAAAGTTATTGCTAACTACATCTACATCCGTTTGAAATTTGCTACAGGAGACGAAGAATTAGATGAGAACTGTTGGAAACTTTGGATTCCAGAAGGATTACGCAAGGATATTTTACAGCGGTTTCACGATTCACTAGTTGGGGCTCATGGTGGGATATCAAAAACGTTAGATATTATCAGACGTAACTTTTACTGGCCACGCATGGTAACTGATGTGCGAGAATACGTTTTTAATTGCGAAATTTGTAAAACTTCCAAACCAACAAACAGAATTTTAAAACCGGAAATGGGACATAGAATATTTATCGACTTACTGGGTCCATATCCACGAAGCCGTAAATGTTATGTAGGAATCTTTATAGTTTTAGATAACTTCTCAAAATACCATTGGACTTGCCCACTAAAAAAGTGTAATGCAGCTAGTATAATTGAATTTTTAGAGCATCAAGTCTTTCATCATTATGGTGTTCCCGAAGCTGTTATATCAGATAACGGTAGTCAATTCAAAGGAAATGATTTTAATAACTTCCTAGAAAAGTATGGTATTCAACATACTTACACAGCCTTATATTCTCCTCAGAGCAATGCCCCTGAGCGGGTTAACCGGTCAATAATTTGTGCTATTAGAGCATATCTTAAAAATGACCATAAAGAGTGGGATGTAAACTTATCCCATATTAGCTGTGCCTTGAGAAACTCTCATCACCATTCAGTAGGTTTAACACCATATCATGCTCTTTACGGATATGATTACACACGGAACATCTTATAAACTTTTAAAGGAAATAAATTTATTATCTGAGCCTTCAATCGTATTGAGTCGTGATGATAAGTTAAGTATTTTAAGGGATAAAATCGCGGAAAATTTAAAAAATGCTTACGAGATAAATGCTAAAACTTACAATCTTAGAGCTAGGCCAATTACTTTTTCAATTGGACAAGTGGGTTATCGCAAAAACTTTGCTCAAAGCGATGCGATTAAGAATATTAATGCGAAGCTTTGCCTAGTTTCATAAAGGCAAGGTGTAATATCTCAAATATTTCGTGTTAATAAAATATAATTTTTATGTGTACATTAGAAAATGTATCAATATTTTTAATAAGTACTTTAGTTTACAATTGGTACTTTTGTACGCAAGGGTAATTTCTTTACACTTACTGAAATTTACCCAACACTGTTAAAGGTTCTCACATTTAGAAATGATCATATGTTATTATCACTTATTTCTTTTTGTACAGATATCATGTAAGTTGATCTACATGATAAACATACATGATAATAGGGTGGGTGACTGAACATGCTCTTTTATTGCATGTACTCTTTTGAAAGCTTTTGAGTTTTTTTATTTCTTTTAATGAGTTAAAAGTCATTAATTAATACGCAAAAAGAAGGGTAATAAAAGATTTTTAATCCCCAATTCAGGTCTTTTTGCATACAGACATTGAAGAGTTAACATTAAAAAAGTGTGGAAAGATATAAATTAAAAAGAAAAAAAAACGTGTTATACAGTTAAAGTTTCTGTAATTTGATCACGTTTAATTAAATATTGTCTAAAATGTTTAAAACCCGAATTTAAGAAAAATCTTGTGTTAATTTCAAAATTTTTAATAATTTTTACATTAATCCATCTGAAAATATATAACAAGGTAAATATTTAGTGCCTTATGTCATTTTATTGTAATTCATAAGTGTAATTGTATACATAGGAATTCAAATACTCTCGAGGAGTCTTCTCGGAAGACACGTGGTCCAACCACCTGTCCATTCCACCACCCTCGAGAGACATAACGAGCGGTATTACCCATGGAAACACTCCATCATATTTTCCACCACACAATTTCAAAAAGATCTTAGATGTTGTATAACTAGAGAACACATGGTTGCGAAAGAAATTTAGACAGGCCTATTCAACATAATCTACGCATTACATCACGACATATACATGGTTTGAACCGAGTCTACCTAAAGTTTGGACAAATAAAAATCCTTAAATAATCTTCAGCCTAAAACGTGAAATTAGAATACTGACCTAAAATAGTCTATATTTAGTATTGATTTACTAAATCTAACATTAATTTTATTAATAGCAACCAATATCTAATATGTCTTAATCCAGTTAAAAATTTCTTACAAATAATATCACAAAGTTCTTATAACTACTATCACAAATTATCTATACCTAAGTAATATCACAAAACTTCTACATCTAACATCACCAAACGCTATAAGTTTATGAACTAATTTCTTTAAATTTATTTACGTATTTTCAATATAACAAATATTATCAAAATATCAGTATTGAATATCATAAGCAACTAATCTTGCCATGATCTTTTATTTCCTACTTATTATGTCTACTAATTTAAGTCTATACCAAAAAAAAACTACAACAATTCAAAAAGAACATGTCCTACTTCCTATTCTAAAACTGACCTAAATTAAAAACAAAATATAACACTTTATATGTATACAACTAATGTATGTATAAGATAAAAGCTTAGTCTAAAACCTTATATATTTTTTTGTTCTAATCTAAGCTAAAAACTCCTAATCATAAACCTTAACATTAGCACCAAAGTTCTTATAACTACTATCACAAATTATCTATACCTAAGTAATATCACAAAACTTCTACATCTAACATCACCAAACGCTATAAGTTTATGAACTAATTTCTTTAAATTTATTTACGTATTTTCAATATAACAAATATTATCAAAATATCAGTATTGAATATCATAAGCAACTAATCTTGCCATGATCTTTTATTTCCTACTTATTATGTCTACTAATTTAAGTCTATACCAAAAAAAAACTACAACAATTCAAAAAGAACATGTCCTACTTCCTATTCTAAAACTGACCTAAATTAAAAACAAAATATAACACTTTATATGTATACAACTAATGTATGTATAAGATAAAAGCTTAGTCTAAAACCTTATATATTTTTTTGTTCTAATCTAAGCTAAAAACTCCTAATCATAAACCTTAACATTATCCCTTATACATAAAAATATACGTATATGTAGATCATTAACATACTAATGTTAATTTATATAAATTTTGACAACAACAATTCCAACCACAGCAGAAGGCCTTCAGCGTCGATGGAATCAACCAAAGTCCTGTAAGTTTGTAATTTTGCTCTTATTTCTTTGATTTACATACCTACATATTTACGTATATTTACGTGTAATTTGATTTTGTTTTACACTTATCTCTTTAAATTACAATTTACTAAGTTTTAATTGATTATTTTTCGTAAGTAAGAACAATAACAAAGATATTATATAGAATTTACTCATTTGTTTAAAGAGAAATAATGTGAGCTTAAAATTTCACAGCATTTCCATTTAGCTGCTACAATAGGCAAAAACAGTAAGGTCTGAAGAGTATGTACATTATTTCAGTTGGATAGTTAAGGGCATTCAAACGCACGTATTTTTTTTTTGTAATTCGGTCTATATGCGGAACAAAGAACCTCGCACACAACTCCCGAACAAGCTAGTCTGCAAGACGTGCGTGAAGTTCCAGGTATTGATCATTTCGAACACTTTTCATTTTTATTTATGCATTAGATTTATGCAGGGAAACCGAAACTTGTGTGTCGACTTAAGAAACAAAATGATTACAAAGAATGGAGCCCAACGTGGGGCCCAAGGTCATTTCAAATTTGTATAAGGCAAATACCTAGTTTAAGACAATAACACCTTAGTTTTGTCATTACAATGATTTTTGGGAACTCATATATGTATTTAAAACATCTTATTATATCTAGAATTTTTAACCAGGAAATAAAATATATCATGCTTAAGAAGTTATTTTTAAGAACTATTTCACATAGTGTAATGTCCAATTTGGTTTAGCCAAGAATGTAAGAACTTATTATGCATAGATGGAATAATTGTTTATAGAATGAAGTAGTATTCTTATACAATCCACTTTGAATTTTAGGTGTATTCATTCCTTAATGTTAGTGAGATAGTTTGTTGAAATGTACTTGTGGTTAGATTAGTCTGTTATGGAATTATCGGATTATTTGGAGGCTAAATGTTCGGAATTATGTGTTTGAAGTTCAGAACTTATAACTCAAACCGTCCACTTTTAAAATTCAAAAATTATCAGTTCATTTCATATTAGATTATCAAAACCAAAACTTCTACTTTACAATAATGTTTTTTTTTTTTGCCAACACATTTAGAAATACACACAATTTTACTGAAAACCCAATGAAGATTCATGCATAATATATTGTTTAGAAAAACTAAAAGAATTATTTGAAAATGTCGCTAGTGCATAGCAATGAAAATTTACCATCTCTAGTGGAAGGAAATAAGACACAAACATGTTCCATTTGTAAGAAAGATTACGAGATTGACGATATCATTGTATCAACTCCTTGCGATCACGTTTTTCATAAAGACTGCATAGTCAATGTCCTCAGAGAAACGCAAGCTTGTAGTTTTTGTGGCAAAGCTTATCGACAGACAAAGCTTAAATCCTACAATATTTTATCAGGGTCTGAAAGTCAGAATTTGCCAAATTCATTAAATACTGATAATAACACCAGTCGTGGAGCAATACCAAAAGTTGTTAATCAATCTCAATCCAAAGTGTTCAATCCTAGACGTAATTTAAATTTCAATCAGCAAACTCCTAGAGTAGATAACAATCCGAATGGAAGAATATCTGTTGATAATTTACTAAATATTTCCCAAGGCAATTTAGGTAACCAAAATGCTCAATTTAATGATATGAATCAAAATATTAGTGATAATACATTGCAAGCACTTATAAATGAGGCTGTTAGAAAACAATTGGCTTCTATTAGTCTAAATTCAAATACCAATTTCAGGCAAAGTTTTAGTAATATTAACCCAGTTAATCCGAATCGAGATTTTCAGAATGAAGATAATAGGTCTAATCACAGCAGGAACTTTTCAAACCGAAATAATTCTAATCGTGAAAATTTTGGCAGACAAAATCTTTATCAAAACTTTGAGTATTCTACTGAAAAGATATCAAACATAATGTCAGGTTGACATATCAAATTTAGTGGACAAGACGAGGAAGGATTGTCAGTTGATAATTTTATATACAGAGTACAGTCCTTGACAATTCAAAGCTTGCGCGGAGATTTCGACGTATTATGTAGACATATACATTTACTTTTCTCTGGCAAAGCTATAGACTGGTTCTGGCGCTTCAAAGATTTGATTGGGACACCTTATGTACCGAATTAAGAAACCAGTTTCGTGATCGACGTACTGATTTTGACCTAAAAGAGCAAATCAGACGTAGGAAACAAAGAATTGGAGAAAAATTTGATTTATTTTATGATTCCATTTTGCAAATTACAGATAAGTTACAAACACCTATTTCGGATTTTGAATTAATAGAAATTATAAAACGCAATCTTAATCCAGAAGTTAGAAAAGAACTTTTACATTTCGATATTGTGTCCATATCTCAATTAAGAGAATTTGTTAGAAAACATGAAATTCTTGAGGAAGAATTGGATAGTCGAAGATCAAATAGGAATTTTACTTATCGAAAACTAGTATCCGAAATTGATGATTATGTAGGTGAAAATGATCAAATTAGTATTGAGGATATTCACGAAATTATCTGCTGGAATTGTTCTGAGAAAGGACATCGTTTTGAAGACTGTCTAGGAGAGAGAAGAATTTTCTGTTATGGGTGTGGAGCACCAAATATTTTTAAACCAAACTGCACCAAATGCAATAAATTTTCAAAAAACTATCAAGCTCCACCCAGACCCAAACAATACCAATCAAAAGCAACACAGATGTAACTTCGACTTCATGTCAAACTGATTTGAAACAATTTTTTTTAAACTCAGATTCATACAAACCAACCCAGTAAAAACTTTCATTACCATGTAAGGGGTTAAAATGCTAAAATTTACTTACACAATAGCATTTTAAGTCATTATTTTAACACGGTGATGTCATTGGAGGCAAGTACTTACCACAAACGATTACAAGTAATTAGAAAAAGTAGTCATTGTAAATCGCATGAAAAAACGTATACAGCTTCTATATCTTTACTGGCAAGATGACTAATGAATTAGAAAGTATTTATATAATACATTATTAGTAAGACCTTATTAGACCACTTCTATGTAATCCAGGCGATATGTAGTAGTCATTGAAAAGTATGTTGTTAGGTAAGTAATTACAATTGAAAGCTATTACCCAGTTTTTGCTGGGAACTTTTTCCAATTTAGATAATATTCCCCTATATTTTAAGCCATACCACATTAGATTACTAGAATACCAAAAGGTTAGATCACGCATATTCAATGAAGAATTTAGTGTTAAAATTATTGCACATAAAAGTAGGAGAAATACAAGAAGATTACGAGAATTCTGGAAGAAAGTAATTAAAAATCGTAAAAATATATGCTCTGCAATAATATCTCCAAACCACCATTCAGATATAATACCTTTTACTACTGTCCGTATATTCGACGAAGACGTTGTTGGGCAACGGTCTCAGTATTTGCATCTGACTACGCTACTGACTTTTTAAATAAAAATAAACATCCATATGAAAAATTTAAACTTAGTTTGAGAACCGCTGATGGTACTGTACACCCTACGTTAGGTAGTTTTACTACTACTGTAACTTTCAGAGGCGTGTCAAAACCGTTAACATTCCTTATTATTCCACATTTAAAACAAAATTTGTACTTAGGGGTAGATTTCGTTAGATTATTTGGACTGGCGAAAGATTTATTTTTAGATACAACGACCTTTGGCGAGAACTTGGAAATAGATGATATTGATTTAAATGATAATGTACATAGTGTGAACCCTGAACAAAAAGCTAGACTTATTTCTGCTATAAACTCGTTTCCGTCATATTCAAAAGAGGGTCTTGGACGAACCACTCTTGTAACTCACGTTATTGACATGGCTGATAATAAGCCAATCAAACAACGATATTTTGCGGTTTCTCCTGCAATTGAAAAATTGTTATCCGCTGAAATTGACCGTATGCTTAAACTTGGAGTTATCGAAGAATCCCAGAGTCCTTGGTCATCGCCTGTGGCTCTAGTACAAAAGCCAGGGAAGGTACGACTGTGTTTAGACGCTCGGAAGGTGAACAGTGTCATGGTAAAAGATGCTTATCCTTTGCCGTTAATCGATGGAATACTCAGTAGGCTTCCTAAGGCCACATTCATTACGAGTCTTGACCTTAAGGATGCCTTCTGGCAGATTCCATTGGATCAAAGGAAAGACAGCTTTTACGGTGCCTGGGCGTCCTTTATACCAGTTCGTGACCATGCCCTTTGGCTTATGTAACGCGCCACAGATGATGTCCAGACTCATGGATAAAGTGATACCTGCAAATTTACGTTCAAAGGTATTCGTATACTTGGACGACTTGCTCTTAATGACAGAAACTTTTGACGAACACATTCTGCTTTTACATGAAGTTGCTCTTCATATTCGAAAAGCTAACCTTACTATCAATATTGAAAAGAGTAAGTTTTTACTAAAATCCGTAAAATATTTAGGACATATAATCGGCCATGGAATAATCACAACTGACCCAGACAAAATACAAGCGATTCAGAACTTTCCGTTACCAACGTCCGTCCGTCAATTACGTAGGTTTCTAGGCATTTGTGGGTGGTATAGACGTTTTGTCCGTAATTTTGCTTCTTTAACTGCTCCCCTTACAGACATGTTAAAGAAATCTAGACAGGTTGTTTGGTCCGATGACTCCAAAAACTCATTCAATGCACTAAAAAATGCACTCACAGCTCCGGTGTTGCATAATCCGGATTTTTCACGTCCATTTTCAATACAGTGCGATGCTAGTAAATATGGGGTTGGGGCGGTACTCGCACAGCGGGCAGATGACCAGGACGAAGTACCGATAGCCTTCATGAGCCATAAACTAAACACTGCTCAGGCCAATTATTCAGTGTCGGAACAAGAATGTCTTGCTGCTGTAATGGCAGTAAAGAAGTTTCGGGCATACGTGGAAGGCCAAGAATTTGAAATTATTACTGACCATGCATCATTAAAATGGCTCATGAAGCAGACCGACTTACACGGACGACTAGCAAGGTGGGCTTTAAAACTACAAGGCTTTAATTTTAAAATTTGCCACCGAAAGGGAAGCCAAAATGTTGTGCCCGATTCCTTGTCAAGGATGTATTCTGAGAATAATGAAGAGTTCACCATAGTCGATAACATAAGTACTGACGAAATAGAAAATTCACTAGAAATAGATTTAGAATCTAGAGAATTTAAGTCTGATGAGTATTTATCCTTAGTAGATAGACTTAAAACACATTTGGATCGTTTTCCCGATATTAGAATAATAGATGGTTTTGTATATAGGAGATATGAACACGCTACAGGACAAGAGTTACAGGAGCAGTTGTCTTGGAAACTGTGGATACCATCTGCATTAAGACATGAACTAGTACAGCGAGCTCATGATCATCCCTTATGTGCCCATGGTGGATTAGGTAAAACTTTAAATAGGTTGAAACAGTTCTTCTATTGGCCTAAATTGGCGAAACAAGTAGCTGATTATATAAAATCTTGCGAAATTTGTAAACAAACAAAGGCTCCTCAATGTTTGAGACCTCCGATGGGACAGCAAGCAACTTCAGATCGCATTTTCCAAAGACTGTACCTGGATTTATTAGGTCCGTATCCCAGATCTTCTGCAGGAAACATAGGGATCATTATAGTATTGGACCATATGTCGAAATTTTTGGTTCTAGGAGCCCATACGAAAATCTACAGCCAGCTGTATAGTTGAATTCTTGGAAAAACGTATTTTTCACATATTTGGCGTGCCAGAATCTGTGACAACAGATTCTGATTTACGAAACACTAAATTGTTAGAAGACCCTGGTGTGAATTTAAAAACGGATGAAAAATTGGAATTGATACGGGAAAAAGCTAGAGAAAATCTCCGAAAATTATACGAACGGAATCTAAAAAGTTACAGACCAGTCAATTATGAAATTGGGCAAATAGTTTATAGGAGAAATTTCGCTCAATCCAAAGCTATAGATCACTTTAATAGCAAGTTAGCTAATCAATTCGAAAAGGCTAAAATAACAGCAAAATACGGTTCAAGTTATTATCAATTACAGGACATGACAGGCAAAGATATCGGCAAATTCCATGCTAAAGACATTCGAACTTAGTTGTCATCCAAATTTTGAAAACATAGTATAAGACTTATAAAATTGTGCAGAAAAAAAATAGTCTTCAGCTTTTGTTTCACTGAATTCAGTTCAACACAACCTGTTTTGTAATATCTCAAATATTTCGTGTTAATAAAATATAATTTTTATGTGTACATTAGAAAATGTATCAATATTTTTAATAAGTACTTTAGTTTACAATTGGTACTTTTGTACGCAAGGGTAATTTCTTTACACTTACTGAAATTTACCCAACACTGTTAAAGGTTCTCACATTTAGAAATAATCATATGTTATTATCACTTATTTCTTTTTGTACAGATATCATGTAAGTTGATCTACATGATAAACATACATGATAATAGGGTGGGTGACTGAACATGCTCTTTTATTACATGTACTCTTTTGAAAGCTTTTGAGTTTTTTTATTTCTTTTAATGAGTTAAAAGTCATTAATTAATACGCAAAAAGAAGGGTAATAAAAGATTTTTAATCCCCAATTCAGGTCTTTTTGCATACAGACATTGAGGAATTAACATTAAAAAAGTGTGGAAAGATATAAATTAAAAAGAAAAAAAAAACGTGTTATACAGTTAAAGTTTCTGTAATTTGATCACGTTTAATTAAATATTGTCTAAAATTTTTAAAAACCGAATTTAAGAAAAATCTTGTGTTAATTTCAAAATTTTTAATAATTTTATATTAATCCATCTGAATCCATCATTTTATTGGAATTCATAAGTGTAATTGTATACATAGGAATTCAAATACTCTCGAGGAGTCTTCTCGGAAGACACGTGGTCCAACCACCTGTCCATTCCACCACTCCGAGAGACATAACGAGCGGTATTACCCATGGAAACAGTCCATCATATTTTCCACCACACAATTTCAAAAAGATCTTACATGTTGTATAACTAGAGAACACATGGTTGCGAAAGAAATTTACACAGGCCTATTCAACATAATCTACGCATTACAACGACATATCACATGGTTTAAACCGAGTCTACCTAAAGTTTGGACAAATAAAAATCCTTAAATAATCTTCAGCCTAAAACGTGAAATTAGAATACTGACCTAAAATAGTCTATATTTAGTATTGATTTATTAAATCTAACGTTAATTTTATTAATAGCAACCAATATCTAATATGTCTTAATCCAGTTAAAAATTTCTTACAAATAATATCACAAAGTTCCTAAAACATTAGCACCAAAGTTCTTATAACTACTATCACAAATTATCTATACCTAAGTAATAGCACAAAACTTCTACATCTAACATCACCAAACGCTATAAGTTTATGAACTAATTTCTTTAAATTTATTTACGTATTTTCAATATAACAAATATTATCAAAATATCAGTATTGAATATCATAAGCAACTAATCTTGCCATGATTATTACCTAATCTTTTATTTCCTACTTATTATGTCTACTAATTTAAATCTATACCAAAAAAAAAAACTACAACAATTCAGAAAGAACATGTCCTACTTCCTATTCTAAAACTGACCTAAATTCAAAACAAAATATAACACTTTATATGTATACAACTAATGTATGTATAAGATAAAAGCTAAGTCTAAAACCTTATATATTTTTTTGTTCTAATCTAAGCTAAAAACTCCTAATCATAAACCTTAACATTATCCATTATACATAAAAATATACGTATATTAACATACTAATGTTAATTTATATAAATTTTGACAACAATTCCAACCACAGCAGAAGGCCTTCAGCGTCGATGGAATCAACCAAAGTCCTGTAAGTTTGTAATTTTGCTCTTATTTCTTTGATTTACATACCTACATATTTACGTATATTTACGTGTAATTTGATTTTGTTTTACACTTATCTCTTTAAATTACAATTTACTAAGTTTTAATTGATTATTTTTCGTAAGTAAGAACAATAACAAAGACATTATATAGAATTTACTCATTTGCTTAAAGAGAAATATGAATTGTGCTAACTCTTATTAAAAGAGTAATGTAAAAGTTAATGTGAGCTTAAAATTTCTTTGTTATTGTTCTTCTTATTCTAAATTAGTCGCTAAATTTTGTCAACTTTCAAACATACATATTTATAATATACATACTTATAATTATTTTGTAAATGATCATTATCCATAAATTTGATTTCTCTTGAATATATATTGAAACTGAAATAAGAACTCTTTTAATGTGATTATTCAGGGTCGTAGGTAAAAGTAGGTGTGTTCGGGGTTTTTTTATATATATATTTTAGCCCAAGAAAAAAACTATGGTTGGGAGGGATAAGGGGCCACAGCATTTCCATCTAGCTGCTAGAATAGGCAAAAACAGTAAGGTCTGAAGAGTATGTACATTATTTCAGTTGGATAGTTAAGGCATTCAAACGCACGTATTTTTTTTTTTTTTTTGTAATTCGGTCTATATGCGGAACAAAGAACCTCGCCCACAACTCCCGAACAAGCTAGTCTGCAAGACGTGCGTGAAGTTCCAGGTATTGATCATTTCGAACACTTTTCATTTTTATAGAACTCAGTCATAATTAGATTTATGCAGGGAAACCGAAACTTGTGTGTCGACTTAAGAAACAAAATGATTACAAAGGGTAAAACAAAGGTTAGGGAATTGTTACTACATATTGGAAGATATTGAAAATAGCAAAAACATTGCGACATATCATGCAAAGGATATAAAGACTTGATTGTGTTTTCCGGCTAATCTTTTACGAAAATTCTATAAGATTATACGGGTTGTAATGTACAATCGGCGTTTCAAATCTTATATTTTGTTTAGATTGGAAGATATTGAAAATAGCAAAAACATTGCGACATATCATGCAAAGCATATAAAGACTTGATTGTGTTTTCCGGCTAATCTTTTACGAAAATTCTATAAGATTATACGGGTTGTAATGTACAATCGGCGTTTCAAATCTTATATTTTGTTTAGATATATTTTTTTTGTTTTGTAGAAAAAACTTAGATTTAATGTTTATAAATAAATTTTGAATTTTTAACGGTTTTCTTTATCTTTGAGATATTGGTAAATCATACCAGTTGTTTACCTTTTCGGTAGCCATACTGTTAATAACGATAAAGCGAAAATCTGGTTGTCAAAAGATAAATTAAATTAGGAAATGAAGGAAATCTTTCTTTTTAATTTTGTTCATCGTTCTAACAAGTTGCAAAATTATTCTAAGGGATAAATTAAATTTTAGAGAAAATTTGTTTTCACAAAAATAAAAAAATTAATAGGAATATTTGGTAAGAATTTCATAATTTATCATCACATTTTATATAATTAAAGTACTTAAGTGAATTCTTTTTGCCAAATAGGTTTTATTTTTAAGAATAAAATTTGGATTTCCTGATCCTCAACTTTATGACTAATGCACAGTGGGGCAGAATCGAAATTTTTTGGATATAAATCTGGCATTTCTAAACGGCTGATCCGATCGGGATAAAATTTGGCGTGAGCGTAGCCAAGGATTATTCGAGTTTAAGTTTTGAAGATGAACCCTGCAGATGCCCCAGGGACGGCGCTGTGGCGGCTCAAAGTAGGGTACCTACGACATTTTTGTTTTTCATCCAAATACAAAGATTTTTATATTTTCTGAAAGCGCTCGACGAGATCTTGAAACATGCTTGGACATACTACTTATCTCTTATAATATCCGAGTTATAGGCATTTAAAAATTTAGTGATACAAAATTTACCATATCTTGGTCCTCCTTTTTTTGAATACCGGGCGTAATTTTAGACCAAATGGACTAACTTCTTGTTAGTTAGACAACAAAATTTCCAATAATATACAAAAAATTTCAGATCAATATCATTTACAGATCCAAAAATATACGTTTTTTAATTTAAAAATTAAAAAAATTTTGATTTTTGCCGTTTTTTAGCCAAAAATGTGTCTTAACTCTTTTATTAATAAAATAAAATTTTCTTTAAGAACATATAACAATTTTATAGTTTTCTAAAAGGTATCTTTACGCAGAACGCTTTGGCGTAAAAAACTTGTCCTATTTTTTGAAAATGTTGCCACTGTGTCCTTCCGAATATGACCTATTTTTTATCAAAACTTAAACTTTGGGCGACCTGTTCTAAAATCCCAAAGCTGGGATCAGAAAACTGAAAGCAGTTCTGGAAACCTCAATATGTTTTCTATTTACTCCAAAAGTATTTTCCCAGCCCTGAAAGAAATGTGGACCCTATGGGCAAAAATGTAAAAAATCCCATTTTTGGGATTTTCATTCCTCTTTTTGGGAATTGCGGGATGCCCTTTGACCTTTTCAATTTTTTTTTTTGCATTTTCTTATTTGAAATGACAAATTTAACAAGTGTTGAAAATTTCATTGAGTTTTGTTCATAAATAAAGATTTTGTCATATATTACATATTAGTTTAATTTCTAAAACTATGATTTATATCAAAATTTTAATAGGCCCTTAATATCTTTTTTTAGTTAGATATGGAAATTCTCGATTCTTTACAAAAATTTTCAAGCCAATATCTCAATTACATTCAAAAATATGTTCATTTAAACCTGTATCCTTTAATTTCATATTTTTCATATTTTAGTATTAAATATGACAGAACATTTTTAAATCTTATATTTATTTAAATCTTTTATTTATATTTATAATTGAAAGGTCCTATTATGCTTAAATTTTCAGAAATTTATAACTATTTTTTACCTAAATTTTTTCGACAGATCATTTCGTTCTGTTTCGTTTATGATCATGTAGGTAAAAATATACAGGTAATGATAATTTCGATTCATTCACTAATAAGAAATATCAATGACTGAATTACAGGTTATAGTAATATAGTCCTAAATGCTAATAGGTAGACAATTCGTAATTTTTTACTTTGGAATACCTGTATCGGAAATGACAAGAATTGGTATATAAGTAAACTTCTCAGATTTTAAGCACCATATTTAATAAATCTACAATGAAGATTACATTAAACTACGAAGAGCTGTGTTCCGTTTTATGGGGCCAGAAAGAATTGAAGACATTTCAAATTATATAAAAACTACATATAGTAGAAAAGTAGACAAAACAGGCATATCAAAAATTGAAAACTTTTCAAAACTTTTTGATGTAAAAAGTAAGTCTGTGGATGGAAATCAAAAGAAATTTCGATTAAAATTTTGTAGTTGGATGGAAACTACTACGGAAATCTCAACTTACAACACATCAACAGGAGCGCCTTGCAAGTCATACGAAGACTTATGTATAAGGTCAAAAAAAAAGAGGGTCACACAAAAACTTTTTTCAATCTCAAATGAGGAAATTGCTGATACATTTAACGAAATGCTGAAAAAGGAAAACCAACCTATGGATGCCGTACATATTGCAACTATTCTTCCTAATGCATCACCAAAACGACTTAAGCGAATTGTGGAAAGTATACCAACTCCAACATCACAATCAAATTTTACTGAAGAGGAAGCAATAGCGCTTATGTTGGAACTGGGTCTCAGTCGAAATAAGTACCAAATATTAAGGAAAGCTCTGCATGAAAAAGGACACAATATATTACCATCATACAAGGCGATCCAGGAAAAAAAAAAACTATCCTACCATCACCTATTGCTGTTAATGATGTGAAAGCTTGTATTGATATATCATCTTTGCTCGAAAACACAGCATCAAGAATTGTGTCAGACTTTTCAGAAGACCAACTAAGGAAAATTCATAACTGTGATGTTGTCTTAATGTGTAAGTGGGGATGTGACGGTTTATCAGCACTTCCAGAATACAAACAAGCTTGTGGAAGTCGGACATTAGCAGACTACAAAAGTGTATTTATGTCATCATTAGTGCCATTACGAATTCGTTCATATTCCCTTAATCCATCATCGTCAAGCATCGGAAATTCATTTGAAGATATATGGATCAATACAACTCCGGGTTCAAAAAATTTTTGTAGACCCATTGGATTTGAATATATAAAGGAGTCAAAGAAAACAACAAAAGATTTAGTGGAATATTTAAAAGATGAAATAAATGCACTGGAGCCCATTTGCATAAAAATAAAGGAATTCTCTATTAACGTATCATATCAGCTAAGCTTAACAATGATTGATGGAAAGGTCAGCAATGCCATAACAGAAACTTCTTCCTTCTGGAGATGCTCAATATGTAATGAGAAAAAGTCGCAATTCTCAAATATAAACAAAAGCAGAAGTATTAATGAAGAAGTCCTGTCTTTCGGAATTTCACCACTTCATGCCAGAATACGATTTTTGGATTACTTTTTACACATAGCATACGACCTCAAATATAGAAGTGTGCCAGAGAATCTTACTAAATCAACAAAAAGTAATGAAGAATTGAAAGAACTGAGAGCTGCGGAAAAAAGCAGAATCCAAGAAGAATTTAAAGTTCAGATGGGATTAAACATCGACAAACCACTTCCAAGTTGCGGTAGTACAAATGACGGTAATACGGCGAGAAGGTTTTTTCGTGATTTCGAAATTACTTCAAAAATAACTGGAATCGACAAGGAGTTGCTTCGAAGAGTTAACACTATTTTAATGGCACTGAATAGTAAACATAAAATTAATGGAAATCGATTTGGGGAATATACATCTGAAATTTCTAAATTACTTGTATCTCTGTATCCATGGAGGGAACTAACACCAACAGTACACAAAGTATTGTGTCATGGTCAAATAATAATTGAATCGAATATTCTTCCACTTGGAGAGTTAACAGAAGAAGCCCAGGAAGCGAGGAATCGAGATTTTAAGCATGTTCAACTATTCAGCTCAAGAAAATGCTCCAGGCAATCACAGAATGAAGATATTTTTAATAGTTTACTTCTATCTTCTGATCCTGTTCTTTCAACTATGCGAAAAAGATGGATTTGTTATGAAACTCTATCATCTCAAAACAAGGAAGATTTAAAGGACTTATATTACCTTCTTGATATGTATACCGATATGACAGATTATTTTATAGAAAATAAGTAGTGTTAGGAATTAATTAAAGTTCCTAAAACATTAGCACCAAAGTTCTTATAACTACTATCACAAATTATCTATACCTAAGTAATAGCACAAAACTTCTACATCTAACATCACCAAACGCTATAAGTTTATGAACTAATTTCTTTAAATTTATTTACGTATTTTCAATATAACAAATATTATCAAAATATCAGTATTGAATATCATAAGCAACTAATCTTGCCATGATTATTACCTAATCTTTTATTTCCTACTTATTATGTCTACTAATTTAAATCTATACCAAAAAAAAAAACTACAACAATTCAAAAAGAACATGTCCTACTTCCTATTCTAAAACTGACCTAAATTCAAAACAAAATATAACACTTTATATGTATACAACTAATGTATGTATAAGATAAAAGCTAAGTCTAAAACCTTATATATTTTTTTGTTCTAATCTAAGCTAAAAACTCCTAATCATAAACCTTAACATTATCCATTATACATAAAAATATACGTATATTAACATACTAATGTTAATTTATATAAATTTTGACAACAATTCCAACCACAGCAGAAGGCCTTCAGCGTCGATGGAATCAACCAAAGTCCTGTAAGTTTGTAATTTTGCTCTTATTTCTTTGATTTACATACCTACATATTTACGTATATTTACGTGTAATTTGATTTTGTTTTACACTTATCTCTTTAAATTACAATTTACTAAGTTTTAATTGATTATTTTTCGTAAGTAAGAACAATAACAAAGACATTATATAGAATTTACTCATTTGTTTAAAGAGAAATATGAATTGTGCTAACTCTTATTAAAAGAGTAATGTAAAAGTTAATGTGAGCTTAAAATTTCTTTGTTATTGTTCTTCTTATTCTAAATTAGTCGCTAAATTTTGTCAACTTTTAAACATACATATTTATAATATACATACTTATAATTATTTTGTAAATGATCATTATCCATAAATTTGATTTCTCTTGAATATATATTGAAACTGAAATAAGAACTCTTTTAATGTGATTATTCAGGGTCGTAGGTAAAAGTAGGTGTGTTCGGGGTTTTTTTATATATATATTTTAGCCCAAGAAAAAAACTATGGTTGGGAGGGATAAGGGGCCACAGCATTTCCATCTAGCTGCTAGAATAGGCAAAAACAGTAAGGTCTGAAGAGTATGTACATTATTTCAGTTGGATAGTTAAGGCATTCAAACGCACGTATTTTTTTTTTGTAATTCGGTCTATATGCGGAACAAAGAACCTCGCCCACAACTCCCGAACAAGCTAGTCTGCAAGACGTGCGTGAAGTTCCAGGTATTGATCATTTCGAACACTTTTCATTTTTATAGAACTCAGTCATAATTAGATTTATGCAGGGAAACCGAAACTTGTGTGTCGACTTAAGAAACAAAATGATTACAAAGGGTAAAACAAAGGTTAGGGAATTGTTACTACATATTGGAAGATATTGAAAATAGCAAAAACATTGCGACATATCATGCAAAGGATATAAAGACTTGATTTTGTTTTCCGGCTAATCTTTTACGAAAATTCTATAAGATTATACGGGTTGTAATGTACAATCGGCGTTTCAAATCTTATATTTTGTTTAGATATATTTTTTTTTGTAGAAAAAACATAGATTTAATGTTTATAAATAAATTTTGAATTTTTAACGGTTTTCTTTATCTTTGAGATATTGGCAAATCATACCAGTTGTTTACCTTTTCGGTAGCCATACTGTTAATAACGATAAAGCGAAAATCTGGTTGTCAAAAGATAAATTAAATTAGGAAATGAAGGAAATCTTTCTTTTTAATTTTGTTCATCGTTCTAACAAGTTGCAAAATTATTCTAAGGGATAAATTAAATTTTAGAGAAAATTTGTTTTCACAAAAATAAAAAAATTAATAGGAATATTTGGTAAGAATTTCATAATTTATCATCACATTTTATATAATTAAAGTACTTAAGTGAATTCTTTTTGCCAAATTGGTTTTATTTTTAAGAATAAAATTTGGATTTCCTGATCCTCAACTTTATGACTAATGCACAGTGGGGCAGAATCGAAATTTTTTGGATATAAATCTGGCATTTCTAAACGGCTGATCCGATCGGGATAAAATTTGGCGTGAGCGTAGCCAAGAAGTATTCGAGTTTAAGTTTTGAAGATGAACCCTGCAGATGCCCCAGGGACGGCGCTATGGCGGCTCAAAGTAGGGTACCTACGACATTTTTGTTTTTCATCCAAATACAAAGATTTTTATATTTTCTGAAAGCGCTCGACGAGATCTTGAAACATGCTTGGACATACTACTTATCTCTTATAATATCCGAGTTATAGGCATTTAAAAATTTAGTGATACAAAATTTACCATATCTTGGTCCTCCTTTTTTTGAATACCGGGCGTAATTTTAGACCAAATAGACTAACTTCTTGTTAGTTAGACAACAAAATTTCCAATAATATACAAAAAATTTCAGATCAATATCATTTACAGATCCAAAAATATACGTTTTTTAATTTAAAAATTAAAAAAATTTTGATTTTTGCCGTTTTTTAGCCAAAAATGTGTCTTAACTCTTTTATTAATAAAATAAAATTTTCTTTAAGAACATATAACAATTTTATAGTTTTCTAAAAGGTATCTTTACGCAGAACGCTTTGGCGTAAAAAACTTGTCCTATTTTTTGAAAATGTTGCCACTGTGTCCTTCCGAATATGACCTATTTTTTATCAAAACTTAAACTTTGGGCGACCTGTTCTAAAATCCCAAAGCTGGGATCAGAAAACTGAAAGCAGTTCTGGAAACCTCAATATGTTTTCTATTTACTCCAAAAGTATTTTCCCAGCCCTGAAAGAAATGTGGACCCTATGGGCAAAAATGTAAAAAATCCCATTTTTGGGATTTTCATTCCTCTTTTTGGGAATTGCGGGATGCCCTTTGACCTTTTCAATTTTTTTTTTGCATTTTCTTATTTGAAATGACAAATTTAACAAGTGTTGAAAATTTCATTGAGTTTTGTTCATAAATAAAGATTTTGTCATATATTACATATTAGTTTAATTTCTAAAACTATGATTTATATCAAAATTTTAATAGGCCCTTAATATCTTTTTTTAGTTAGATATGGAAATTCTCGATTCTTTACAAAAATTTTCAAGCCAATATCTCAATTACATTCAAAAATATGTTCATTTAAACCTGTATCCTTTAATTTCATATTTTTCATATTTTAGTATTAAATATGACAGAACATATTTAAATCTTATATTTACCTATTTTCTATTTGTTTGCTTATCCTTATAATTGAAAGCTCCTATTATGCTTAAATTTTCAGAAATTTATAACTATTTTTTATCTAAATTTTTTCGACAGATCATTTCGTTCTGTTTCGTTTATGATCATGTAGGTAAAAATATACAGGTAATGATAATTTCGATTCATTCACTAATAAGAAATATCAATGACTGAATTACAGGTTATAGTAATATAGTCCTAAATGCTAATAGGTAGACAATTCGTAATTTTTTACTTTGGAATACCTGTATCGGAAATGACAAGAATTGGTATATAAGTAAACTTCTCAGATTTTAAGCACCATATTTAATAAATCTACAATGAAGATTACATTAAACTACGAAGAGCTGTGTTCCGTTTTATGGGGCCAGAAAGAATTGAAGACATTTCAAATTATATAAAAACTACATATAGTAGAAAAGTAGACAAAACAGGCATATCAAAAATTGAAAACTTTTCAAAACTTTTTGATGTAAAAAGTAAGTCTGTGGATGGAAATCAAAAGAAATTTCGATTAAAATTTTGTAGTTGGATGGAAACTACTACGGAAATCTCAACTTACAACACATCAACAGGAGCGCCTTGCAAGTCATACGAAGACTTATGTATAAGGTCAAAAAAAAGAGGGTCACACAAAAACTTTTTTCAATCTCAAATGAGGAAATTGCTGATACATTTAACGAAATGCTGAAGAAGGAAAACCAACCTATGGATGCCGTACATATTGCAACTATTCTTCCTAATGCATCACCAAAACGACTTAAGCGAATTGTGGAAAGTATACCAACTCCAACATCACAATCAAATTTTACTGAAGAGGAAGCAATAGCGCTTATGTTGGAACTGGGTCTCAGTCGAAATAAGTACCAAATATTAAGGAAAGCTCTGCATAAAAAAGGACACAATATATTACCATCATACAAGGCGATCCAGGAAAAAAAAAACTATCCTACCATCACCTATTGCTGTTAATGATGTGAAAGCTTGTATTGATATATCATCTTTGCTCGAAAACACAGCATCAAGAATTGTGTCAGACTTTTCAGAAGACCAACTAAGGAAAATTCATAACTGTGATGTTGTCTTAATGTGTAAGTGGGGATGTGACGGTTTATCAGCACTTCCAGAATACAAACAAGCTTGTGGAAGTCGGACATTAGCAGACTACAAAAGTGTATTTATGTCATCATTAGTGCCATTACGAATTCGTTCATATTCCCTTAATCCATCATCGTCAAGCATCGGAAATTCATTTGAAGATATATGGATCAATACAACTCCGGGTTCAAAAAATTTTTGTAGACCCATTGGATTTGAATATATAAAGGAGTCAAAGAAAACAACAAAAGATTTAGTGGAATATTTAAAAGATGAAATAAATGCACTGGAGCCCATTTGCATAAAAATAAAGGAATTCTCTATTAACGTATCATATCAGCTAAGCTTAACAATGATTGATGGAAAGGTCAGCAATGCCATAACAGAAACTTCTTCCTTCTGGAGATGCTCAATATGTAATGAGAAAAAGCCGCAATTCTCAAATATAAACAAAAGCAGAAGTATTAATGAAGAAGTCCTGTCTTTCGGAATTTCACCACTTCATGCCAGAATACGATTTTTGGATTACTTTTTACACATAGCATACGACCTCAAATATAGAAGTGTGCCAGAGAATCTTACTAAATCAACAAAAAGTAATGAAGAATTGAAAGAACTGAGAGCTGCGGAAAAAAGCAGAATCCAAGAAGAATTTAAAGTTCAGATGGGATTAAACATCGACAAACCACTTCCAAGTTGCGGTAGTACAAATGACGGTAATACGGCGAGAAGGTTTTTTCGTGATTTCGAAATTACTTCAAAAATAACTGGAATCGACAAGGAGTTGCTTCGAAGAGTTAACACTATTTTAATGGCACTGAATAGTAAACATAAAATTAATGGAAATCGATTTGGGGAATATACATCTGAAATTTCTAAATTACTTGTATCTCTGTATCCATGGAGGGAACTAACACCAACAGTACACAAAGTATTGTGTCATGGTCAAATAATAATTGAATCGAATATTCTTCCACTTGGAGAGTTAACAGAAAAAGCCCAGGAAGCGAGGAATCGAGATTTTAAGCATGTTCAACTATTCAGCTCAAGAAAATGCTCCAGGCAATCACAGAATGAAGATATTTTTAATAGTTTACTTCTACCTTCTGATCCTGTTCTTTCAACTATGCGAAAAAGATGGATTTGTTATGAAAATCTATCATCTCAAAACAAGGAAGATTTAAAGGACTTATATTACCTTCTTGATATGTATACCGATATGACAGATTATTTTATAGAAAATAAGTAGTGTTAGGAATTAATTAAAGTTCCTAAAACATTAGCACCAAAGTTCTTATAACTACTATCACAAATTATCTATACCTAAGTAATAGCACAAAACTTCTACATCTAACATCACCAAACGCTATAAGTTTATGAACTAATTTCTTTAAATTTATTTACGTATTTTCAATATAACAAATATTATCAAAATATCAGTATTGAATATCATAAGCAACTAATCTTGCCATGATTATTACCTAATCTTTTATTTCCTACTTATTATGTCTACTAATTTAAATCTATACCAAAAAAAACTACAACAATTCAAAAAGAACATGTCCTACTTCCTATTCTAAAACTGACCTAAATTCAAAACAAAATATAACACTTTATATGTATACAACTAATGTATGTATAAGATAAAAGCTAAGTCTAAAACCTTATATATATACTGTTCTAATCTAAGCTAAAAACTCCTAATCATAAACCTTAACATTATCCCTTATACATAAAAATATACGTATATGTAGATCATTAACATACTAATGTTAATTTAAATAAATTTTGACAACAACAATTCCAACCACAGCAGAAGGCCTTCAGCGTCGATGGAATCAACCAAAATCCTGTAAGTTTGTAATTTTGCTCTTATTTCTTTGATTTACATACCTACATATTTACGTATATTTACGTGTAATTTGATTTTGTTTTACACTTATCTCTTTAAATTACAATTTACTAAGTTTTAATTGATTATTTTTCGTAAGTAAGAACAATAACAAAGACATTATATAGAATTTACTCATTTGTTTAAAGAGAAATATGAATTGTGCTAACTCTTATTAAAAGAGTAATGTAAAAGTTAATGTGAGCTTAAAATTTCTTTGTTATTGTTCTTCTTATTCTAAATTAGTCGCTAAATTTTGTCAACTTTCAAACATACATATTTATAATATACATACTTATAATTATTTTGTAAATGATCATTATCCATAAATTTGATTTCTCTTGAATATACATTGAAACTGAAATAAGAACTCTTTTAATGTGATTATTCAGGGTCGTAGGTAAAAGTAGGTGTGTTCGGGGTTTTTTTATATATATATTTTAGCCCAAGAAAAAAACTATGGTCTATATGCGGAACAAAGAACCTCGCCCACAACTCCCGAACAAGCTAGTCTGCAAGACGTGCGTGAAGTTCCAGGTATTGATCATTTCGAACACTTTTCATTTTTATAGAACTCAGTCATAATTAGATTTATGCAGGGAAACCGAAACTTGTGTGTCGACTTAAGAAACAAAATGATTACAAAGGGTAAAACAAAGGTTAGGGAATTGTTACTACATATTGGAAGATATTGAAAATAGCAAAAACATTGCGACATATCATGCAAAGGATATAAAGACTTGATTGTGTTTTCCGGCTAATCTTTTACGAAAATTCTATAAGATTATACGGGTTGTAATGTACAATCGGCGTTTCAAATCTTATATTTTGTTTAGATATATATATTTTTTTTTTTTGTAGAAAAAACTTAGATTTAATGTTTATAAATAAATTTTGAATTTTTAACGGTTTTCTTTATCTTTGAGATATTGGCAAATCATACCAGTTGTTTACCTTTTCGGTAGCCATACTGTTAATAACGATAAAGCGAAAATCTGGTTGTCAAAAGATAAATTAAATTAGGAAATGAAGGAAATCTTTCTTTTTAATTTTGTTCATCGTTCTAACAAGTTGCAAAATTATTCTAAGGGATAAATTAAATTTTAGAGAAAATTTGTTTTCACAAAAATAAAAAAATTAATAGGAATATTTGGTAAGAATTTCATAATTTATCATCACATTTTATATAATTAAAGTACTTAAGTGAATTCTTTTTGCCAAATTGGTTTTATTTTTAAGAATAAAATTTGGATTTCCTGATCCTCAACTTTATGACTAATGCACAGTGGGGCAGAATCGAAATTTTTTGGATATAAATCTGGCATTTCTAAACGGCTGATCCGATCGGGATAAAATTTGGCGTGAGCGTAGCCAAGGAGTATTCGAGTTTAAGTTTTGAAGATGAACCCTGCAGATGCCCCAGGGACGGCGCTATGGCGGCTCAAAGTAGGGTACCTACGACATTTTTGTTTTTCATCCAAATACAAAGATTTTTATATTTTCTGAAAGCGCTCGACGAGATCTTGAAACATGCTTGGACATACTACTTATCTCTTATAATATCCGAGTTATAGGCATTTAAAAATTTAGTGATACAAAATTTACCATACCTTGGTCCTCCTTTTTTTGAATACCGGGCGTAATTTTAGACCAAATGGACTAACTTCTTGTTAGTTAGACAACAAAATTTCCAATAATATACAAAAAATTTCAGATCAATATCATTTACAGATCCAAAAATATACGTTTTTTAATTTAAAAATTCAAAAAATTTTGATTTTTGCCGTTTTTTTGCCAAAAATGTGTCTTAACTCTTTTATTAATAAAATAAAATTTTCTTTAAGAACATATAACAATTTTATAGTTTTCTAAAAGGTATCTTTACGCAGAACGCTTTGGCGTAAAAAACTTGTCCTATTTTTTGAAAATGTTGCCACTGTGTCCTTCCGAATATGACCTATTTTTTATCAAAACTTAAACCTTGGGCGACCTGTTCTAAAATCCCAAAGCTGGGATCAGAAAACTGAAAGCAGTTCTGGAAACCTCAATATGTTTTCTATTTACTCCAAAAGTATTTTCCCAGCCCTGAAAGAAATGTGGACCCTATGGGCAAAAATGTAAAAAATCCCATTTTTGGGATTTTCATTCCTCTTTTTGGGAATTGCGGGATGCCCTTTGACCTTTTCAATTTTTTTTTTTGCATTTTCTTATTTGAAATGACAAATTTAACAAGTGTTGAAAATTTCATTGAGTTTTGTTCATAAATAAAGATTTTGTCATATATTACATATTAGTTTAATTTCTAAAACTATGATTTATATCAAAATTTTAATAGGCCCTTAATATCTTTTTTTAGTTAGATATGGAAATTCTCAATTACATTCAAAAATATGTTCATTTAAACCTGTATCCTTTAATTTCATATTTTTCATATTTTAGTATTAAATATGACAGAACATTTTTAAATCTTATATTTACCTATTTTCTATTTGTTTGCTTATCCTTATAATTGAAAGGTCCTATTATGCTTAAATTTTCAGAAATTTATAACTATTTTTTACCTAAATTTTTTCGACAGATCATTTCGTTCTGTTTCGTTTATGATCATGTAGGTAAAAATATACAGGTAATGATAATTTCGATTCATTCACTAATAAGAAATATCAATGACTGAATTACAGGTTATAGTAATATAGTCCTAAATGCTAATAGGTAGACAATTCGTAATTTTTTACTTTGGAATACCTGTATCGGAAATGACAAGAATTGGTATATAAGTAAACTTCTCAGATTTTAAGCACCATATTTAATAAATCTACAATGAAGATTACATTAAACTACGAAGAGCTGTGTTCCGTTTTATGGGGCCAGAAAGAATTGAAGACATTTCAAATTATATAAAAACTACATATAGTAGAAAAGTAGACAAAACAGGCATATCAAAAATTGAAAACTTTTCAAAACTTTTTGATGTAAAAAGTAAGTCTGTGGATGGAAATCAAAAGAAATTTCGATTAAAATTTTGTAGTTGGATGGAAACTACTACGGAAATCTCAACTTACAACACATCAACAGGAGCGCCTTGCAAGTCATACGAAGACTTATGTATAAGGTCAAAAAAAAACAAGTTAGAGTGCTATATTCGGCTGAGCCGAATCTTCAATACCCTCCACCAGCTGCTTTTATATTAATACTTTTCTAATTGATCAAATATTTGTAGAAAAAAGTTTTCTCATATCTTAAATAGAAAAATCCGTAGATTCAAACAGCTCAAATCTATTACAATTCCAAGATTTATTGAACATTACCAACGCTTGGCGATTTTTATTAATTTGCATGTATGCATGTGTGTGAAAGATTTAAGGATTATCAAAATACATATATATAATTTTGTTCTACACAAATTGATAATGCAACTAGTTAAATACGGTTTTAGGGGCAGGACCTAGTATGGGAGATATGACCAATTATAGACCGATCGTAAAAAATTCGTTAAGCAAAACTTCTGGAAATGAAAGCTATATTTCAGTAAAATTTTGTATCTATATCGTAATTTAGTAATAAGTAATGTGTGTTATGAACCGATCGTGCAAAAATCTTGAAATAGAATTTTTGTATCAATAGCTTTATTTGGTAATGAGTAATGTGCATTTAAGAGATTTTCGAAAGAGGACCTTGTGTATATAAAAACAAAATTTCAAAATTCTGTATCTATATCATTATTTGGTAATTAATATTGTACATTTAAGTAATTTTCTGGAGGGGGCCTAGTATGAGAGCTATGACCAAGTATGGACCGATCGTAAAACAATTTTATAGTGTAATTTATGTATATAAGAGCAATATTTGTGCTAAATGTATGGATATCAATATTTTGTAATGAGTTATGTGCGTTTATGTGATTTTCGGGAGGGAACCTTGCATGGGAGTTATGACCAAGGATGGACCGATAGGAAAAAAATTCCACAGTGATTTTCGGGAGGGGACCGTGTATGGGACCGATCAGAAAAAAAATTTCTCAGTAATATTTCTGTATGTGAGAGTAATACATGTACCAAATTTTATATGGATATCTTAATTTTGTAATGAGTTATGCGCGTTTAAGTGATTTTAGGGATAGGACCTTGTATGGGAGCTATGACCAATAATGGACCGATCGGAAAAAAATTCACAATAATATTTCTGTGCACATGAGTAATACTTGTACCAAATTGTATATGGATGTCTTATGTTAGTAATGAGTTATGCGCGTTTAAGTGATTTTCGGGAGGGGACCTTGTATGGGAGCTATGACCAATTATGGACCGATGGAAAAAAAAATGTCAAAGTAATACTTCTGTATGTGAGGGCAATACTTGTACCAAATTTTATATAGATAACTTGATTTAGAAATGAATTATGTGCGTTTAAGTTATTTTCGGGAGGGGACCTTGTATTGGAGCTATGTCCAATTATGGACCGATCCAGAAAATTTTTCTCTGAATGATTTCTATTGTCATAAGATTTTAATTTGTAAAATTTTGTAAAGATTTCGACATTGTGACGGAAGTTATTAATAAAAAACCCATTTTCCGGGAATATGTACTTTTGTATGGGAGGTATATGAAATTGTGGACCGATTCAGGCAATTTTCAGCGGGAATCAAGCTCTTGTATAGAAACGAATGTATGCTGATTTTCATGGAATTATCATTCACAGTTTTCGAGAAAATTACATCAGAATGTGTAAAAAATGCTTATTTTTTTCGAGGTTGTTTCAAATTTTGATTCATAACTTTTCCCGGTGTGAACCGATTTTGCTCATTTTCAATACCAAACTGCCTAGGACAATAATAAATATTTTGGGAGAATTTCGTTAATTTTTGTTGCTTCGTGTTAACGTGAGAATGTTTTATACAGACAGACAGACAGACGGACGGACGGACGGACGGACGGACAGACGGACATAGCTAAATCGACTCAGAATTTCATAAGGTCCAAGAATATATATACTTTGTTGGGTCTCAGATGAATATTTCTTGGTGTTACACACGGAATGACAAAGTTATATATACCCTCTATCACCACTGATGGTGGTGGAGGGTATAAAGAGGGTCACACAAAAACTTTTTTCAATCTCAAATGAGGAAATTGCTGATACATTTAACGAAATGCTGAAAAAGGAAAACCAACCTATGGATGCCGTACATATTGCAACTATTCTTCCTAATGCATCACCAAAACGACTTAAGCGAATTGTGGAAAGTATACCAACTCCAACATCACAATCATATTTTACTGAAGAGGAAGCAATAGCGCTTATGTTGGAACTGGGTCTCAGTCGAAATAAGTACCAAATATTAAGGAAAGCTCTGCATGAAAAAGAACACAATATATTACCATCATACAAGGCGATCCAGGAAAAAAAAAACTATCCTACCATCACCTATTGCTGTTAATGATGTGAAAGCTTGTATTGATATATCATCTTTGCTCGAAAACACAGCATCAAGAATTGTGTCAGACTTTTCAGAAGACCAACTAAGGAAAATTCATAACTGTGATGTTGTCTTAATGTGTAAGTGGGGATGTGACGGTTTATCAGCACTTCCAGAATACAAACAAGCTTGTGGAAGTCGGACATTAGCAGACTACAAAAGTGTATTTATGTCATCATTAGTGCCATTACGAATTCGTTCATATTCCCTTAATCCATCATCGTCAAGCATCGGAAATTCATTTGAAGATATATGGATCAATACAACTCCGGGTTCAAAAAAATTTTGTAGACCCATTGGATTTGAATATATAAAGGAGTCAAAGAAAACAACAAAAGATTTAGTGGAATATTTAAAAGATGAAATAAATGCACTGGAGCCCATTTGCATAAAAATAAAGGAATTCTCTATTAACGTATCATATCAGCTAAGCTTAACAATGCACAGTGGTATAGAAAAAAAAAGAGGGAAATAATTCGATAACTTCTAAACGGTTAATCCGATTTTAATGAAATTTGGTATGCACAAAGAGGAGGTGTTGTCGAGTTTAGGTTTTGAATTTGGACCTTATAGGCCAACCAGGGGCCCGGCGGGGGGTCCTCAAATTAGGACACCTCGGCTATGTTAAATTTTTAAAACGATCCTATTTCTTCATTTGAGTTCCGATTTAAAAAAACTTTCGTATATAGAATCTCCTCATCGAGCACTATAATTCAAAACCTAAACTCGAAAACACCTCCTCTTTGTGCATACCAAATTTCATTAAAATCGGATTAACCGTTTAGAAGTTACCGAATCATTTCCCTCTTTTTTTTTCCTATACCACTGTGTGACGGTAGACTTTATGCGGAAGTTGAACTTTTAGAACGTAGTGAACTAGGATTGTTAGATACAGGAGCTAATGTAAGTTGCCTCGGCAAAGATTTAGCAAACATGGACTTTACGGAAATTAAAGGTTTTCATAAAATGCGATCGCTAGTAAAAACAGCGGATGGTAGAGAACAAAAAGTTATATGTTTCATAGAATTGGATCTAAAATATCGTAATTTAGTAAGAAAAATGACTCAACGCTTAATACTAGGACTGGATTTTTGGAAAAAATTCGGCTTAATAAGTGGTTTTATATCGAACAATAGTAAGCAATCAATTAATGTGAATGTAGAGTCTGTCGAACAAGAATTATATCCACTTACATTTAGGCAACAACAACAGCTAGAGATTGTAAAATCATTATTTCCAAATTTTGAGACAGATGGCTTAGGAAAAACCAGTTTAATAACACATTCAATTGATGTAGGGAATTCGCGGCCAGTAAAGCAACGTTTTCACCCCGTTTCTCCCGCGGTAGAGAAATTAATATTTGAAGAGTTAGATCGAATGTTAAGTTTAGGGGTGATTAAACCAAGTTCTAGCCCATGGAGTTCACCCATGAGAATGGTCATAAAACCGGGTAAAGTAAGACTATGTTTGGACGCAAGGAGAATTAACGAAGTCACTTTAAAAGATGCATATCCCCTCCCCAATATACAGGGTATTTTCTCGCGTTTACCTAAGGCAAATATTATTTCTAAAATCGACTTGAAAGACGCGTATTGGCAGGTAGCACTTGATGAAAAATCCAAACCCATTACAGCTTTTACTATTCCAGGAAGACCTTTATATCAATTTACAGTTATGCCCTTCGGGCTTTGTAATGCCGCCCAAACTATGTGTCGCCTCATGGACCATATAATTCCTCCTGAACTCAAATATTGTGTATTCGGATATCTTGATGATGTATACGTAGTTTCTGATAGCTTTGATTCGCATTTGTCGGTATTGGTCAGGTTAGCTGAACAATTCAAGAAAGCCAATTTAACATTGAATATGTGTAAAAGTAAATTTTGTGTTAAACAGGTGAAGTACCTGGGATACGTTATAGGTGATGGCGGAATATCCACGGATCCTGAGAAAATTAACTCTATTCTACAATGGCCTACCCCGAAAACTCTTAAGCAAGTTCGAGGATTTTTAGGTTTAGGGTGGTATAGGAGGTTTATCGCAAATTTTGCGGATGTTACTCACCCAATTACCGACATACTTTCCAAAAAGAAGAAGTTTTTATGGACAGAAGAGGCAGAGGAAGCATTCAAGAGGATTAAAAACTTGTTAACAACTGCCCAGTACTAAAAAACCCAGACGTTTCAAAAAAAATGTTATATACATTGTAATGCAAGCGATTTCGGAATAGGAGCCGTTTTAGTTCAACTGGATGATGAACAGAATGAAAATCCAATAGCTTTTATGTCGCGCAAACTTAATTCAGCGCAACGTAACTATTCAGTTACAGAAAAAGAGTGCTTAGCCGCCATAGAAGCTATTGATCGTTTTCGTTGCTACATCGAACTTCAGGAGTTTGAAGTCATCACAGATCACAGTAGCTTATTATAGTTAATGAAGCAGGCAGATCTTAAAGGGAGATTAGCTCGATGGGCTCTTAAACTCCAAGGGTACTCGTTTTCTATAAGTCACCGAAAAGGCAGGGACAATATAGTTACAGATGCACTTAGTCGAATGCATGAAGCGGAAGTTTTAGATATTGAGAATGTTAAGCCTGAAGTCGACTTAGAATCACCATATTTTTTAGCACCTGATTATATAAAATTGAAGAGAAAATTCCTGGAAAATGCACAAAACTTTCCAGATATTAAAGTTATTGCTAACTACATCTACATCCGTTTGAAATTTGCTACAGGAGACGAAGAATTAGATGAGAACTGTTGGAAACTTTGGATTCCAGAAGGATTACGCAAGGATATTTTACAGCGGTTTCACGATTCACTAGTTGGGGCTCATGGTGGGATATCAAAAACGTTAGATATTATCAGACGTAACTTTTACTGGCCACGCATGGTAACTGATGTGCGAGAATACGTTTTTAATTGCGAAATTTGTAAAACTTCCAAACCAACAAACAGAATTTTAAAACCGGAAATGGGACATAGAATATTTATCGACTTACTGGGTCCATATCCACGAAGCCGTAAATGTTATGTAGGAATCTTTATAGTTTTAGATAACTTCTCAAAATACCATTGGACTTGCCCACTAAAAAAGTGTAATGCAGCTAGTATAATTGAATTTTTAGAGCATCAAGTCTTTCATCATTATGGTGTTCCCGAAGCTGTTATATCAGATAACGGTAGTCAATTCAAAGGAAATGATTTTAATAACTTCCTAGAAAAGTATGGTATTCAACATACTTACACAGCCTTATATTCTCCTCAGAGCAATGCCTCTGAGCGGGTTAACCGGTCAATAATTTGTGCTATTAGAGCATATCTTAAAAATGACCATAAAGAGTGGGATGTAAACTTATCCCATATTAGCTGTGCCTTGAGAAACTCTCATCACCATTCAGTAGCTTTAACACCATATCATGCTCTTTACGGATATGATTACACACGGAACATCTTATAAACTTTTAAAGGAAATAAATTCATTATCTGAGCCTTCAATCGTATTGAGTCGTGATGATAAGTTAAGTATTTTAAGGGATAAAATCGCGGAAAATTTAAAAAATGCTTACGAGATAAATGCTAAAACTTACAATCTTAGAGCTAGGCCAATTACTTTTTCAATTGGACAAGTGGGTTATCGCAAAAACTTTGCTCAAAGCGATGCGATTAAGAATATTAATGCGAAGGTTTGCCTAGTTTCATAAAGGCAAGGTGTAATATCTCAAATAACAAAAGCAGAAGTATTAATGAAGAAGTCCTGTCTTTCGGAATTTCACCACTTCATGCCAGAATACGATTTTTGGATTACTTTTTACACATAGCATACGACCTCAAATATAGAAGTGTGCCAGAGAATCTTACTAAATCAACAAAAAGTAATGAAGAATTGAAAGAACTGAGAGCTGCGGAAAAAAGCAGAATCCAAGAAGAATTTAAAGTTCAGATGGGATTAAACATCGACAAACCACTTCCAAGTTGCGGTAGTACAAATGACGGTAATACGGCGAGAAGGTTTTTTCGTGATTTCGAAATTACTTCAAAAATAACTGGAATCGACAAGGAGTTGCTTCGAAGAGTTAACACTATTTTAATGGCACTGAATAGTAAACATAAAATTAATGGAAATCGATTTGGGGAATATACATCTGAAATTTCTAAATTACTTGTATCTCTGTATCCATGGAGGGAACTAACACCAACAGTACACAAAGTATTGTGTCATGGTCAAATAATAATTGAATCGAATATTCTTCCACTTGGAGAGTTAACAGAAGAAGCCCAGGAAGCGAGGAATCGAGATTTTAAGCATGTTCAACTATTCAGCTCAAGAAAATGCTCCAGGCAATCACAGAATGAAGATATTTTTAATAGTTTACTTCTATCTTCTGATCCTGTTCTTTCAACTATGCGAAAAAGATGGATTTGTTATGAAACTCTATCATCTCAAAACAAGGAAGATTTAAAGGACTTATATTACCTTCTTTATATGTATACCGATATGACAGATTATTTTATAGAAAATAAGTAGTGTTAGGAATTAATTAAAGTTCCTAAAACATTAGCACCAAAGTTCTTATAACTACTATCACAAATTATCTATACCTAAGTAATAGCACAAAACTTCTACATCTAACATCACCAAACGCTATAAGTTTATGAACTAATTTCTTTAAATTTATTTACGTATTTTCAATATAACAAATATTATCAAAATATCAGTATTGAATATCATAAGCAACTAATCTTGCCATGATTATTACCTAATCTTTTATTTCCTACTTATTATGTCTACTAATTTAAATCTATACCAAAAAAAAAAACTACAACAATTCAAAAAGAACATGTCCTACTTCCTATTCTAAAACTGACCTAAATTCAAAACAAAATATAACACTTTATATGTATACATCTAATGTATGTATAAGATAAAAGCTAAGTCTAAAACCTTATATATATATTGTTCTAATCTAAGCTAAAAACTCCTAATCATAAACCTTAACATTATCCCTTATACATAAAAATATACGTATATGTAGATCATTAACATACTAATGCTAATTTAAATAAATTTTGACAACAACAATTCCAACCACAGCAGAAGGCCTTCAGCGTCGATGGAATCAACCAAAATCCTGTAAATTTGTAATTTTGCTCTTATTTCTTTGATTTACATACCTACATATTTACGTATATTTACGTGTAATTTGATTTTGTTTTACACTTATCTCTTTAAATTACAATTTACTAAGTTTTAATTGATTATTTTTCGTAAGTAAGAACAATAACAAAGACATTATATAGAATTTACTCATTTGTTTAAAGAGAAATATGAATTGTGCTAACTCTTATTAAAAGAGTGATGTAAAAGTTAATGTGAGCTTAAAATTTCTTTGTTATTGTTCTTCTTATTCTAAATTAGTCGCTAAATTTTGTCAACTTTCAAACATACATATTTATAATATACATACTTATAATTATTTTGTAAATGATCATTATCCATAAATTTGATTTCTCTTGAATATATATTGAAACTGAAATAAGAACTCTTTTAATGTAATTATTCAGGGTCGTAGGTAAAAGTAGGAGTGTTCGGGGTTTTTTTTATATATATATTTTAGCCCAAGAAAAAAACTATGGTTGGGAGGGATAAGGGGCCACAGCATTTCCATCTAGCTGCTAGAATAGGCAAAAACAGTAAGGTCTGAAGAGTATGTACATTATTTCAGTTGGATAGTTAAAGCATTCAAACGCACGTATTTTTTTTTTTGTAATTCGGTCTATATGCGGAACAAAGAACCTCGCCCACAACTCCCGAACAAGCTAGTCTGCAAGACGTGCGTGAAGTTCCAGGTATTGATCATTTCGAACACTTTTCATTTTTAAAGAACTCAGTCATAATTAGATTTATGCAGGGAAACCGAAACTTGTGTGTCGACTTAAGAAACAAAATGATTACAAAGGGTAAAACAAAGGTTAGGGAATTGTTACTACATATTGGAAGATATTGAAAATAGCAAAAACATTGCGACATATCATGCAAAGGATATAAAGACTTGATTGTGTTTTCCGGCTAATTTTTACGAAAATTCTATAAGATTATACGGGTTGTAATGTACAATCGGCGTTTCAAATCTTATATTTTGTTTAGATATATATATTTTTTTTTTGTAGAAAAAACTTAGATTTAATGTTTATAAATAAATTTTGAATTTTTAACGGTTTTCTTTATCTTTGAGATATTGGCAAATCATACCAGTTGTTTACCTATTCGGTAGCCATACTGTTAATAACGATAAAGCGAAAATCTGGTTGTCAATAGATAAATTAAATTAGGAAATGAAGGAAATCTTTCTTTTTAATTTTGTTCATCGTTCTAACAAGTTGCAAAATTATTCTAAGGGATAAATTAAATTTTAGAGAAAATTTGTTTTCACAAAAATAAAAAAATTAATAGGAATATTTGGTAAGAATTTCATAATTTATCGTCACATTAAGCTAAGCTAAAAACTCCTAATCATAAACCTTAACATTATCCCTTATACATAAAAATATACGTATATGTAGATCATTAACATACTAATGTTAATTTAAATAAATTTTGACAACAACAATTCCAACCACAGCAGAAGGCCTTCAGCGTCGATGGAATCAACCAAAATCCTGTAAGTTTGTAATTTTGCTCTTATTTCTTTGATTTACATACCTACATATTTACGTATATTTACGTGTAATTTGATTTTGTTTTACACTTATCTCTTTAAATTACAATTTACTAAGTTTTAATTGATTATTTTTCGTAAGTAAGAACAATAACAAAGGCATTATATAGAATTTACTCATTTGTTTAAAGAGAAATATGAATTGTGCTAACTCTTATTAAAAGAGTGATGTAAAAGTTAATGTGAGCTTAAAATTTCTTTGTTATTGTTCTTCTTATTCTAAATTAGTCGCTAAATTTTGTCAACTTTCAAACATACATATTTATAATATACATACTTATAATTATTTTGTAAATGATCATTATCCATAAATTTGATTTCTCTTGAATATATATTGAAACTGAAATAAGAACTCTTTTAATGTGATTATTCAGGGTCGTAGGTAAAAGTAGGTGTGTTCGGGGTTTTTTTTATATATATATTTTAGCCCAAGAAAAAAACTATGGTTGGGAGGGATAAGGGGCCACAGCATTTCCATCTAGCTGCTAGAATAGGCAAAAACAGTAAGGTCTGAAGAGTATGTACATTATTTCAGTTGGATAGTTAAGGCATTCAAACGCACGTATTTTTTTTTTTTTTTTTGTAATTCGGTCTATATGCGGAACAAAGAACCTCGCCCACAACTCCCGAACAAGCTAGTCTGCAAGACGTGCGTGAAGTTCCAGGTATTGATCATTTCGAACACTTTTCATTTTTATAGAACTCAGTCATAATTAGATTTATGCAGGGAAACCGAAACTTGTGTGTCGACTTAAGAAACAAAATGATTACAAAGGGTAAAACAAAGGTTAGGGAATTGTTACTACATATTGGAAGATATTGAAAATAGCAAAAACATTGCGACATATCATGCAAAGGATATAAAGACTTGATTGTGTTTTCCGGCTAATCTTTTACGAAAATTCTATAAGATTATACGGGTTGTAATGTACAATCGGCGTTTCAAATCTTATATTTTGTTTAGATATATATATTTTTTTTTTGTAGAAAAAACTTAGATTTAATGTTTATAAATAAATTTTGAATTTTTAACGGTTTTCTTTATCTTTGAGATATTGGCAAATCATACCAGTTGTTTACCTATTCGGTAGCCATACTGTTAATAACGATAAAGCGAAAATCTGGTTGTCAAAAGATAAATTAAATTAGGAAATGAAGGAAATCTTTCTTTTTAATTTTGTTCATCGTTCTAACAAGTTGCAAAATTATTCTAAGGGATAAATTAAATTTTAGAGAAAATTTGTTTTCACAAAAATAAAAAAATTAATAGGAATATTTGGTAAGAATTTCATAATTTATCGTCACATTTTATATAATTAAAGTACTTAAGTGAATTCTTTTTGCCAAATTGGTTTTATTTTTAAGAATAAAATTTGGATTTCCTGATCCTCAACTTTATGACTAATGCACAGTGGGGCAGAATCGAAATTTTTTGGATAAAAATCTGGCATTTCTAAACGGCTGATCCGATCGGGATAAAATTTGGCGTGAGCGTAGCCAAGGAGTATTCGAGTTTAAGTTTTGAAGATGAACCCTGCAGATGCCCCAGGGACGGCGCTATGGCGGCTCAAAGTAGGGTACCTACGACATTTTTGTTTATCATCCAAATACAAAGATTTTTATATATTCTGAAAGCGCTCGACGAGATCTTGAAACATGCGCGGACATACTACTTATCTCTTATAATATCCGAGTTATAGGCATTTAAAAATTTAGTGATACAAAATTTACCATACCTTGGTCCTCCTTTTTTTGAATACCGGGCGTAATTTTAGACCAAATGGACTAACTTCTTGTTAGTTAGACAACAAAATTTCCAATAATATACAAAAAATTTCAGATCAATATCATTTACAGATCCAAAAATATACGTTTTTTAATTTAAAAATTCAAAAAATTTTGATTTTTGCCGTTTTTTTTGCCAAAAATGTGTCTTAACTCTTTTATTAATAAAATAAAATTTTCTTTAAGAACATATAACAATTTTATAGTTTTCTAAAAGGTATCTTTACGCAGAACGCTTTGGCGTAAAAAACTTGTCCTATTTTTTGAAAATGTTGCCACTGTTTCCTTCCGAATATGACCTATTTTTTATCAAAACTTAAACTTTGGGCGACCTGTTCTAAAATCCCAAAGCTGGGATCAGAAAACTGAAAGCAGTTTTGGAAACCTCAATATGTTTTCTATTTACTCCAAAAGTATTTTCCCAGCCCTGAAAGAAATGTGGACCCTATGGGCAAAAATGTAAAAAATCCCATTTTTGGGATTTTCATTCCTCTTTTTGGGAATTGCGGGATGCCCTTTGACCTTTTCAATTTTTTTTTGCATTTTCTTATTTGAAATGACAAATTTAACAAGCGTTGAAAATTTCATTGAGTTTTGTTCATAAATAAAGATTTTGTCATATATTACATATTAGTTTAATTTCTAAAACTATGATTTATATCAAAATTTTAATAGGCCCTTAATATCTTTTTTTAGTTAGATATGGAAATTCTCGATTCTTTACAAAAATTTTCAAGCCAATATCTCAATTACATTCAAAAATATGTTCATTTAAACCTGTATCCTTTAATTTCATATTTTTCATATTTTAGTATTAAATATGACAGAACATATTTAAATCTTATATTTACCTATTTTCTATTTGTTTGCTTATCCTTATAATTGAAAGGTCCTATTATGCTTAAATTTTCAGAAATTTATAACTATTTTTTACCTAAATTTTTTCGACAGATCATTTCGTTCTGTTTCGTTTATGATCATGTAGGTAAAAATATACAGGTAATGATAATTTCGATTCATTCACTAATAAGAAATATCAATGACTGAATTACAGGTTATAGTAATATAGTCCTAAATGCTAATAGGTAGACAATTCGTAATTTTTTACTTTGGAATACCTGTATCGGAAATGACAAGAATTGGTATATAAGTAAACTTCTCAGATTTTAAGCACCATATTTAATAAATCTACAATGAAGATTACATTAAACTACGAAGAGCTGTGTTCCGTTTTATGGGGCCAGAAAGAATTGAAGACATTTCAAATTATATAAAAACTACATATAGTAGAAAAGTAGACAAAACAGGCATATCAAAAATTGAAAACTTTTCAAAACTTTTTGATGTAAAAAGTAAGTCTGTGGATGGAAATCAAAAGAAATTTCGATTAAAATTTTGTAGTTGGATGGAAACTACTACGGAAATCTCAACTTACAACACATCAACAGGAGCGCCTTGCAAGTCATACGAAGACTTATGTATAAGGTCAAAAAAAAAAGAGGGTCACACAAAAACTTTTTTCAATCTCAAATGAGGAAATTGCTGATACATTTAACGAAATGCTGAAAAAGGAAAACCAACCTATGGATGCCGTACATATTGCAACTATTCTTCCTAATGCATCACCAAAACGACTTAAGCGAATTGTGGAAAGTATACCAACTCCAACATCACAATCAAATTTTACTGAAGAGGAAGCAATAGCGCTTATGTTGGAACTGGGTCTCAGTCGAAATAAGTACCAAATATTAAGGAAAGCTCTGCATGAAAAAGAACACAATATATTACCATCATACAAGGCGATCCAGGAAAAAAAAACTATCCTACCATCACCTATTGCTGTTAATGATGTGAAATCTTGTATTGATATATCATCTTTGCTCGAAAACACAGCATCAAGAATTGTGTCAGACTTTTCAGAAGACCAACTAAAGAAAATTCATAACTGTGATGTTGTCTTAATGTGTAAGTGGGGATGTGACGGTTTATCAGCACTTCCAGAATACAAACAAGCTTGTGGAAGTCGGACATTAGCAGACTACAAAAGTGTATTTATGTCATCATTAGTGCCATTACGAATTCGTTCATATTCCCTTAATCCATCATCGTCAAGCATCGGAAATTCATTTGAAGATATATGGATCAATACAACTCCGGGTTCAAAAAATTTTTGTAGACCCATTGGATTTGAATATATAAAGGAGTCAAAGAAAACAACAAAAGATTTAGTGGAATATTTAAAAGATGAAATAAATGCACTGGAGCCCATTTGCATAAAAATAAAGGAATTCTCTATTAACGTATCATATCAGCTAAGCTTAACAATGCACAGTGGTATAGGAAAAAAAAAAGAGGGAAATAATTCGGTAACTTCTAAACGGTTAATCCGATTTTAATGAAATTTGGTATGCACAAAGAGGAGGTGTTGTCGAGTTTAGGTTTTGAATTTGGACCTTATAGGCCAACCAGGGGCCCGGCGGGGGGTCCTCAAATTAGGACACCTCGGCTATGTTAAATTTTTAAAACGATCCTATTTCTTCATTTGAGTTCCGATTTAAAAAAAATTTCGTATATAGAATCTCCTCATCGAGCACTATAAAAAATGTCGTCGTAGCAGTAAATTATCTCTTATAGTTTAGGAGATATTCGCATTTGAAAATTAAAATTTTAAAATTTTCACCGTCCTTACTTTAGTTTTTTTGATAATAGCGGGTCCAAATATTCCCGATTTAAGCCATTTTTTTCGCTTATATATCAAGCAGTGAAAGAATTATGTAAAAATCATGACTGAGTCCAAAGTTATAGGCATTTTAATTTAAAAAATAAAAAAAGGCGATTTTTTGTCATTTTTTTTGGGAAAAAAGTATCTTTTTCTTTTTAAGTTATCTAAAAAGTTTTATAGTGCTCGATGAGGAGATTCTATATACGAAAGTTTTTTTAAATCGGAACTCAAATGAAGAAATAGGATCGTTTTAAAAATTTAACATAGCCGAGGTGTCCTAATTTGAGGACCCCCCGCCGGGCCCCTGGTTGGCCTATAAGGTCCAAATTCAAAACCTAAACTCGAAAACACCTCCTCTTTGTGCATACCAAATTTCATTAAAATCGGATTAACCGTTTAGAAGTTACCGAATCATTTCCCTCTTTTTTTTTCCTATACCACTGTGTGACGGTAGACTTTATGCGGAAGTTGAACTTTTAGAACGTAGTGAACTAGGATTGTTAGATACAGGAGCTAATGTAAGTTGCCTCGGCAAAGATTTAGCAAACATGGACTTTACGGAAATTAAAGGTTTTCATAAAATGCGATCGCTAGTAAAAACAGCGGATGGTAGAGAACAAAAAGTTATAGGTTTCATAGAATTGGATCTAAAATATCGTAATTTAGTAAGAACAAGTTAGAGTGCTATATTCGGCTGAGCCGAATCTTCAATACCCTCCACCAGCTGCTTTTATATTAATACTTTTCTAATTGATCAAATATTTGTAGAAAAAAGTTTTCTCATATCTTAAATAGAAAAATCCGTAGATTCAAACAGCTCAAATCTATTACAATTCCAAGATTTATTGAACATTACCAACGCTTGGCGATTTTTATTAATTTGCATGTATGCATGTGTGTGAAAGATTTAAGGATTATCAAAATACATATATATAATTTTGTTCTACACAAATTGATAATGCAACTAGTTAAATACGGTTTTAGGGGCAGGACCTAGTATGGGAGATATGACCAATTATAGACCGATCGTAAAAAATTCGTTAAGCAAAACTTCTGGAAATGAAAGCTATATTTCAGTAAAATTTTGTATCTATATCGTAATTTAGTAATAAGTAATGTGTGTTATGAACCGATCGTGCAAAAATCTTGAAATAGAATTTTTGTATCAATAGCTTTATTTGGTAATGAGTAATGTGCATTTAAGAGATTTTCGAAAGAGGACCTTGTGTATATAAAAACAAAATTTCAAAATTCTGTATCTATATCATTATTTGGTAATTAATATTGTACATTTAAGTAATTTTCTGGAGGGGGCCTAGTATGAGAGCTATGACCAAGTATGGACCGATCGTAAAACAATTTTATAGTGTAATTTATGTATATAAGAGCAATATTTGTGCTAAATGTATGGATATCAATATTTTGTAATGAGTTATGTGCGTTTATGTGATTTTCGGGAGGGAACCTTGCATGGGAGTTATGACCAAGGATGGACCGATAGGAAAAAAATTCCACAGTGATTTTCGGGAGGGGACCGTGTATGGGACCGATCAGAAAAAAAATTTCTCAGTAATATTTCTGTATGTGAGAGTAATACATGTACCAAATTTTATATGGATATCTTAATTTTGTAATGAGTTATGCGCGTTTAAGTGATTTTAGGGATAGGACCTTGTATGGGAGCTATGACCAATAATGGACCGATCGGAAAAAAATTCACAATAATATTTCTGTGCACATGAGTAATACTTGTACCAAATTGTATATGGATGTCTTATGTTAGTAATGAGTTATGCGCGTTTAAGTGATTTTCGGGAGGGGACCTTGTATGGGAGCTATGACCAATTATGGACCGATGGAAAAAAAAATGTCAAAGTAATACTTCTGTATGTGAGGGCAATACTTGTACCAAATTTTATATAGATAACTTGATTTAGAAATGAATTATGTGCGTTTAAGTTATTTTCGGGAGGGGACCTTGTATTGGAGCTATGTCCAATTATGGACCGATCCAGAAAATTTTTCTCTGAATGATTTCTATTGTCATAAGATTTTAATTTGTAAAATTTTGTAAAGATTTCGACATTGTGACGGAAGTTATTAATAAAAAACCCATTTTCCGGGAATATGTACTTTTGTATGGGAGGTATATGAAATTGTGGACCGATTCAGGCAATTTTCAGCGGGAATCAAGCTCTTGTATAGAAACGAATGTATGCTGATTTTCATGGAATTATCATTCACAGTTTTCGAGAAAATTACATCAGAATGTGTAAAAAATGCTTATTTTTTTCGAGGTTGTTTCAAATTTTGATTCATAACTTTTCCCGGTGTGAACCGATTTTGCTCATTTTCAATACCAAACTGCCTAGGACAATAATAAATATTTTGGGAGAATTTCGTTAATTTTTGTTGCTTCGTGTTAACGTGAGAATGTTTTATACAGACAGACAGACAGACGGACGGACGGACGGACGGACGGACGGACAGACGGACAGACGGACATAGCTAAATCGACTCAGAATTTCATAAGGTCCAAGAATATATATACTTTGTTGGGTCTCAGATGAATATTTCTTGGTGTTACACACGGAATGACAAAGTTATATATACCCTCTATCACCACTGATGGTGGTGGAGGGTATAAAAATGACTCAACGCTTAATACTAGGACTGGATTTTTGGAAAAAATTCGGCTTAATAAGTGGTTTTATATCGAACAATAGTAAGCAATCAATTAATGTGAATGTAGAGTCTGTCGAACAAGAATTATATCCACTTACATTTAGGCAACAACAACAGCTAGAGATTGTAAAATCATTATTTCCAAATTTTGAGACAGATGGCTTAGGAAAAACCAGTTTAATAACACATTCAATTGATGTAGGGAATTCGCGGCCAGTAAAGCAACGTTTTCACCCCGTTTCTCCCGCGGTAGAGAAATTAATATTTGAAGAGTTAGATCGAATGTTAAGTTTAGGGGTGATTAAACCAAGTTTTAGCCCATGGAGTTCACCCATGAGAATGGTCATAAAACCGGGTAAAGTAAGACTATGTTTGGACGCAAGGAGAATTAACGAAGTCACTTTAAAAGATGCATATCCCCTCCCCAATATACAGGGTATTTTCTCGCGTTTACCTAAGGCAAATATTATTTCTAAAATCGACTTGAAAGACGCGTATTGGCAGGTAGCACTTGATGAAAAATCCAAACCCATTACAGCTTTTACTATTCCAGGAAGACCTTTATATCAATTTACAGTTATGCCCTTCGGGCTTTGTAATGCCGCCCAAACTATGTGTCGCCTCATGGACCATATAATTCCTCCTGAACTCAAATATTGTGTATTCGGATATCTTGATGATGTATACGTAGTTTCTGATAGCTTTGATTCGCATTTGTCGGTATTGGTCAGGTTAGCTGAACAATTCAAGAAAGCCAATTTAACATTGAATATGTGTAAAAGTAAATTTTGTGTTAAACAGGTGAAGTACCTGGGATACGTTATAGGTGATGGCGGAATATCCACGGATCCTGAGAAAATTAACTCTATTCTACAATGGCCTACCCCGAAAACTCTTAAGCAAGTTCGAGGATTTTTAGGTTTAGGGTGGTATAGGAGGTTTATCGCAAATTTTGCGGATGTTACTCACCCAATTACCGACATACTTTCCAAAAAGAAGAAGTTTTTATGGACAGAAGAGGCAGAGGAAGCATTCAAGAGGATTAAAAACTTGTTAACAACTGCCCAGTACTAAAAAACCCAGACGTTTCAAAACAATGTTATATACATTGTAATGCAAGCGATTTCGGAATAGGAGCCGTTTTAGTTCAACTGGATGATGAACAGAATGAAAATCCAATAGCTTTTATGTCGCGCAAACTTAATTCAGCGCAACGTAACTATTCAGTTACAGAAAAAGAGTGCTTAGCCGCCATAGAAGCTATTGATCGTTTTCGTTGCTACATCGAACTTCAGGAGTTTGAAGTCATCACAGATCACAGTAGCTAATTATAGTTAATGAAGCAGGCAGATCTTAAAGGGAGATTAGCTCGATGGGCTCTTAAACTCCAAGGGTACTCGTTTTCTATAAGTCACCGAAAAGGCAGGGACAATATAGTTACAGATGCACTTAGTCGAATGCATGAAGCGGAAGTTTTAGGTATTGAGAATGTTAAGCCTGAAGTCGACTTAGAATCACCATATTTTTTAGCACCTGATTATATAAAATTGAAGAGAAAATTCCTGGAAAATGCACAAAACTTTCCAGATATTAAAGTTATTGCTAACTACATCTACATCCGTTTGAAATTTGCTACAGGAGACGAAGAATTAGATGAGAACTGTTGGAAACTTTGGATTCCAGAAGGATTACGCAAGGATATTTTACAGCGGTTTCACGATTCACTAGTTGGGGCTCATGGTGGGATATCAAAAACGTTAGATATTATCAGACGTAACTTTTACTGGCCACGCATGGTAACTGATGTGCGAGAATACGTTTTTAATTGCGAAATTTGTAAAACTTCCAAACCAACAAACAGAATTTTAAAACCGGAAATGGGACATAGAATATTTATCGACTTACTGGGTCCATATCCACGAAGCCGTAAATGTTATATAGGAATCTTTATAGTTTTAGATAACTTCTCAAAATACCATTGGACTTGCCCACTAAAAAAGTGTAATGCAGCTAGTATAATTGAATTTTTAGAGCATCAAGTCTTTCATCATTATGGTGTTCCCGAAGCTGTTATATCAGATAACGGTAGTCAATTCAAAGGAAATGATTTTAATAACTTCCTAGAAAAGTATGGTATTCAACATACTTACACAGCCTTATATTCTCCTCAGAGCAATGCCTCTGAGCGGGTTAACCGGTCAATAATTTGTGCTATTAGAGCATATCTTAAAAATGACCATAAAGAGTGGGATGTAAACTTATCCCATATTAGCTGTGCCTTGAGAAACTCTCATCACCATTCAGTAGGTTTAACACCATATCATGCTCTTTACGGATATGATTACACACGGAACATCTTATAAACTTTTAAAGGAAATAAATTCATTATCTGAGCCTTCAATCGTATTGAGTCGTGATGATAAGTTAAGTATTTTAAGGGATAAAATCGCGGAAAATTTAAAAAATGCTTACGAGATAAATGCTAAAACTTACAATCTTAGAGCTAGGCCAATTACTTTTTCAATTGGACAAGTGGGTTATCGCAAAAACTTTGCTCAAAGTGATGCGATTAAGAATATTAATGCGAAGCTTTGCCTAGTTTCATAAAGGCAAGGTGTAATATCTCAAATATTTCGCGTTAATAAAATATAATTTTTATGTGTACATTAGAAAATGTATCAATATTTTTAATAAGTACTTTAGTTTACAATTGGTACTTTTGTACGCAAGGGTAATTTCTTTACACTTACTGAAATTTACCCAACACTGTTAAAGGTTCTCACATTTAGAAATGATCATATGTTATTATCGCTTATTTCTTTTTGTAGATCAACTTATCATGTAGATCAACTTACATGAACTTTGTGTAGTGTGATTAACTGTGCGACCCATACATATTGAACATATGTAGGGTACTTCTCAAAGTCGACACACACAACATAGTTGTTTGGCTATGGGAAAATGCTTAGCCAGCAGAATTCGTACACATGTGTCTCTGATTAAATAAACTTCTTCATATTTCATGGTGGGAAACATGAAATATGAAGGAGCAAAGAATAATCAATGTTAGCTAGAGTTAGTAGAATTTAAGTAAGTAAAATTATCATCATTAAGAGAACTTCATTCAAAGAGAACGGACACAGAAGTGTCCGTTCCATTTAATAAATAATAAATACAAATATTACAAATATTACATGGCGATCCTGCCAGGAGTTTATTTATTGTTTTTGTTTATATAATAAAAATCCCTTTATAAACTATAAATTATTACTAAATTTGAGTTCAAAAGTGATATATAATAAAATAGACTTTTAAAGACAAAATTTAAATTTAAATAAACACTCAGTAATTTATAATAAAAAAAAAACATAAAAATGACATTAACCAACAACAAATTCAGTTAAAACTTTAAGGAAAATACATTAAAAAAAAAGCCCACCAAATAAAAAAAAAAGAAAACATTTGAAAAATAACAAGAAAAAGGTAAATATAATACAATAAAAAGAAGACATTTTTCTAAAAAAAAAAAAAAAACCAAAAGACTCAAAATAATAAAAGATAATAACAAACAAAAAGGCTTTTTCCACAAAAACAACTTTAAAAGGAAGAGACAACAACTAGAAAATATTACTCTTGCCCTCCCCACACTCTCTTTCAAAGTAAATCAACAAGGAGTAAACACATCAACCAATGAAAGCCTTAAAATCTTATAAAAACAACAGACAGCTTTTCAACATGTAGATCCTTAACTACAATAACAAGAATAGCAGAAACAACAACAAAAACAAAAAAGGACATTAGCAGGATTTTCAGCAGCAGAATGAATTCAACTTTAAAATACTTAAATTATTATAAAAACATATTTTATTTTTGTTTAAGATAATTAAGCCTTATTTCAAAAAAAATATTGTAAATGGAGCGGTGAATAACACTAAATTTTAAGTAATTATAATTATACTAAAACTGCATTACTGCGACACTTACGAGTCCCTCCAGTACTGCATAAATTTAAGGGTTAAACCTAGTTGGGTCTAAAATTGGTTTTGACCCATGGTTGACAGTGCCTGGTACGACGGTACATATGAGTGTACAGTATGCCACGCGGTGCCATCCATCCCCTTAATATAAGCACTAACACGACCCCAGACTACACAACTTATTAACCTTCACGTTACTATCTAGGAATTGTTACCTATCATTTTTAGAAAACTTTGTAAACATTAACGTGAAAAACGAACGCTGACATTTCTTGTATGAACTTATTTTTTTTTTTTTAATCCTTTTTTTCTCATCGTGAAGAATCACAACATGGGTAATCACGATTCTAAAATCACAAACCCTAATGCTAATGTGATCAATGAGGTGAAAGTCTCAATAGAATACCCAATAGTATATCTGGGTATCATAATAGGTATCCTAGCGCTACAACTAGTAGTCACATTATACCAATTACATAAAAAATCTCTAAAAAAAAATTATTTAAGACGGTCTATGGGTGTAGATTTGGACAAAGTCTAAAAATCAAGCTCCAAAGCAATGAATTTTTACATAATTTTTATCTTATATCTCGTTCGCTTAATTCTATATTTGAGCCTTATTATATATCATAATTAGCCCATTAACATTTATTAATAATTATGCGTTCCTACTAAGTCTGAAAAAAAAATTTTTTTTTGTTTGATTATAGAAATTTACTTACATAATTTCAATTAAAATCTGTCTCATGTTAATTCCCAAAAGGCTAAATGGAATGGGAACAAATTATTTATAAAGCACGACTAATAAAAGAAAGATTCCAAAGGTCTTATAAGTGTATAAACACTGATAGAGACACAAAACAAGAAACTGTGAATAAACACTTTAACATTCTTGTGCAACAATTAGAACAACTAAGAGTCTTGTTTAATGTCAACTATTCACGACTGACACAGGCTCATAAAACTTTCGCCGACTCTTTTTATCTGGACATACGTGAAAAACTACTAAACGTTGCAACACGTAAAGGTCTAAAAATACAAGTACCCCAGAGTATACATGAACAAATAGAGTTTGTACCTCTACCCGAAATTATTGAAGTGAAACAAAATCAAACATCTTAAGTCAAAATGACACAGACAGTAGTTGAATTTCTAAACACAGCCTCTAAACTTATACCAGACTTTGATGGCTCGGCAGAGAACCTTCAAAGCTTTCTGGACGCGTTAAATCTAGTAGGAACTATTAGGGAAAACCATGAGGCCGTGGCAATTCAGCTAGTTAAAACCAAACTACGTGGTACAGCCCGTAACCTAATTTCTGACGAAACAACTCTATCGGAAATAATAGCTAAACTTTCGAATACAGTCAAAGGTGAATCCGTGGATGTGGTAACTGCAAAACTAATGAACGTAAGACAACTGGGCAAGACTGCCACAGCTTACGCCAAGGAGATCGAAGATCTCACTAGGAAATTAGAAACATCCTATATAAAAGACGGATTACCAACCAACGTTGCAACAAAGTACGCTACAAACACAGCAACAAAAGCTATAATAAAAAATGCCTCCAATGACAGAGTAAAACTCATTATGGAGTCAGGAACATTCCATGACCTTAATGAAGTAATGTCAAAATTTATAAGCAGCTGTACCGAAGCTTACGGTCAGCCTAACTCTATTTTAGCATACAGTAGAATTCAAAATAGACCTCCAAGACAAAGACAAAATAGTCAATTTCCCAAGGGATATAACAATAGGTTAAATAATACTAGAAATTCTAATCAAAATAATCCTGGGAATATAAGCCAAAACTATCGCCGAAACAATAACAATAATAATAACAGACGCCAATGGTATCAGAATAATACCAATAATACTGGCAATCATACGGGCAACCGCAACAATAATTATCGCGGTAGAAATCAAAATAATAGAAAGAAGACCCCCAAGATACTCAATAAAGATTTATAATATAAATATCAACTCCTACAGCTATTTTAAACCACGTTCAACAATGAACAACTCTATGTCGACACTTTTAGTAGACACTGGCGTGGACATTTCGGTAATAAAACGCAGTCAAGTTCTTTATGATACTATAACGGAAAATGAAAAAGTGAACATCAACGGAATAGGACAAGGTTTAATAACCACGATTGGAAAAGTTAAAACCGAACTCCTATTACGAAATATCTCAATTAAACATGAATTTCATGTAGTTGAAGACAACTTTCCGATACTCGGAGACGGAATTATAGGTATGGATTTCATCAGGAAGTATAAATGCATATTGGACTTTAGCGGTGAACAAGACCTATTAATCTTGACCGACGAAGTACCATGTGAATATAATATTACCCTGCACGATTGTCCTGAACATCTCACGATACCTCTCCCAGCGAGATCTGAGGTAATTAGACCAATCAGTTTTGATACTGAAGTAGAAGAAGTGTTTGTACCACAACAAATGCTCCAAAACGGTGTGTTTATAGCAAACACCATAACAACAAAGTCTAACCCTCTAGTGAAAATCATTAACGTAACTGACAGGGATATTATGATACAAAACTGCAAAATTAAAGTTCAAAAACTTAGTGACTATAGAATAGCCAACGTTAGTTCGGAAAATAAAAATAATAACAACAGTGAAAAACTGAAGAAATTATCAAAAAAATTTCCAGATTTCGTAAAAACGGAACTAACACAGTTATGTTCTGAGTTTATAGACATTTTTGCGCTTGAGTCGGATAAAATAACGACCAACAACTTTTATAAACAAAAATTGCGCCTTAATGATAAACAACCAGTTTATATTAAAAATTACCGAACTCCTCACTCTCAAAAGGAGGAAATCAATAAGCAAGTCCAAAAACTGATAGATGACGACATAATAGAACCATCTATATCTGATTATAATAGCCCATTACTTTTGGTGCCTAAGAAAAGCCTACCAGGTAATAATCATAAAAGATGGAGATTAGTAGTTGACTATAGGGGAGTTAACAAAAAATTAATGGCCGATAAGTTCCCATTACCTCGCATAGATGACATATTAGATCAATTAGGTAGAGCAAAATATTTTTCATGCCTAGATCTTATCTCTGGGTTTCATCAAATAGAATTAGAAGACGAATCAAGAGATATCACGTCCTTTTCTACTGATAATGGTTCGTTCAGGTTTAAAAGATTGCCTTACGGACTAAAAGTGGCACCTAACTCATTTCAAAAGATGATGACACTAGCATTTGCTGGATTGTCACCCATCCAAGCTTTTGTGTGCATGGATGACTTAATTGTCATCGGATGTTCTACTGCCCATATGATGCAAAATCTTAAAGATGTATTTAACTTGTGTAAAAAGTATAACCTAAAACTGCACCCTGACAAGTGTTTCTTCTTTCGTCAAGAGGTGACGTTTTTGGGTCACAAGTGTACAAACAAGGGTATTTTACCAGATGACGAAAAATTTTCAGTAATTAAAAACTATCCTACACCGAAAAATGCTGATGAAGCTAAACGCTTTATAGCATTCTGCAATTATTATAGGAGATTTATTCCCTATTTCGCAGAATATTCTCGTCATATCACTAGACTATCTAGAAAAAACGTAAAATTTGAATGGACTCATGAATGTGAAAAAGCATTCAACTATTTTAAAACTCAACTTTTGAGCCCACATATTTTGCAATACCCAGATTTTTCAAAACAATTTTGCATAACAACCGATGCAAGTAAATTTGCATGCGGATCTGTTCTAAGCCAAGAAACCAATGGCATGCAAATGCCTATTGCCTTCGCCTCAAAAGCTCTTACAAAAGGCGAATCAAATAAATCAACTATAGAGCAAGAACTTACCGCCATACATTGGGCAATACAATATTTTCGACCATACATCTATGGGAAAAAGTTCTTGATCCGAAGTGATCACAGGCCTCTATCCTATTTATTTTCTTTAAAAAATCCGTCATCTAAATTAATGAGGATGAGACTTGACCTTGAAGAATACGACTTTGTCGTAGAGTATCTTAGGGGAAGAGATAACCATGCGGCAGACGCACTGTCCCGCATTGAATTTAATGATATAAAAAATATAGAAGTCAAAAACGTCTTGAAAGTAACAACCCGACTTCAAGCAAAAAGGAATAATACCACTGATTCCGACAGCATTCAAGTACCACAGCCGGTTAAATTTAAAGTATATGAGGCAATAAATGCCCAGGAGCACAGTAAAATGCCCATTTTGCATTTTACTCAGGATAAATTAATTATCCTCAAAGGAAAGACAAAACTTTCCGAACATATGTTGAATGAGATAGTTATTAATGGAAATGTCGATTTGGATCACCTCTTTCCAAAGCTTGAAAAAATAGCTAATAATCTTGGTCTCACAACATTAAGACTTTCACTAGGTGATTGTATTTTCAATATCCCGGGAATAAATATAGAATCCTTTAAAAATAAAGGAAATGGTCTCTTAAAAAGAATGACCTTGGTGCTCACACCCAAATTAAATAAAATCAAAACCGCTGAAAATAAACTAGCCATCATGCAAAAATACCACCATGACCCGATTTACGGAGGACACATGGGAATAACTCGAATGACTAGGAAAATAAGACTTCTTTATTACTGGAAAGGCATGACAAGAGACATTACCAAGTATGTCAAACAATGTAAAACATGCCAATTAAATAAGCCCGCTAATAAAGGAAAGGAATCATTTATCATAACTCCAACACCAGTCAAACCTTTTGAGATTGTCATTATAGACACTATAGGACCCTTGCCTAAGTCTAATTCTCAAAACGAGTACGCAATAACTATAATGTGCGACTTAACCAAGTACTTGGTAGCAGTACCGATAAGTAACAAATCTGCAAGATCAGTCGCAAAAGCAATCATGGAGGGTTTCATGTTAATATATGGCCCTATGAAAAAGATCATCACAGATATGGGTACTGAATATATGAATCGAATTCTAATTGAGCTCTGTACTCTGATGAAAGTAGAAAAATTAAACTCTACTCCATATCATCATGAGACACTAGGTACGGTTGAATGATCACACAGAACCTTTAACGAATATTTACGATCCTATCTTTCAGAAGATAAATCCGATTGGGACGAATGGTTAAAATTCTTTGTGTATTGTTATAATACAACTCCGTCCACAGCACATGAATATTGCCCTTTCGAGTTAGTCTTTGGAAAAATGTCACCAGTTTTCGAACCTTTCAAAGACAATCACTTCACTCCATTGTACAATATAGACTCATATGAAAAGGAAGTCAAATTTAGACTTCAGATTGCACATCGCAGAGCCGCTAGCCTAATAGATAATGCTAAACTAAAAAGGCACCAAGACTCTAACGAAACTGCGAAACCAGTCAGTATTACTCTAAATGACTTAGTGTTAGTGACAAATGAAGCCCGACACAAATTGGAACCCTTATATAAAGGACCCTATAAGGTCATCGGGGTATCCGACAATAACAATGTAGAACTCCAAACTGAAAATGGACAATCATTCTGTGTTCATAAGAACAGAATAAAAAGGTTCTACAATTAAGATATAAAGTTCTTTTATTTCCATAAGAAAAATATTGTTCAAATGGAAATTTATTTGACTATATATAGATATATTTCTTTTTCTTTTCTTTTCTGTGTAAGATTTATAAATCAATCTTATTATATATAATATATATTTTTTTTTACGACATATTAAATGGAGGAGCCTTATTGGAATATTTATATATGGTGATACAATGAATTGAAAAGTTGATCACATAAATTATTACTTATATTAAATGTTGATTGTAATATGATTAAAAATTTAATTGATGAAAATCCTGAGATATATTTTTTTTTCTTTTCTTTTCTGTGTAAGATTTATAAATCAATCTTTCCAAAAAGGGAAGGAATAGAGTAAGATTAAAAAGTTCGAGCTTATATTTATAATTTATAGAATTAAAAATAATATAATTTGTAATTTCAATATTTAAGTTAATTTAATATTTTTTTATATAAATGATTAATTCAATTAATGAACTGTAATATGTAATATTCGTAATATTTGTATTTATTAGTTATTAAATGGAACGGACACTTCTGTGTCCGTTCTCTTTGAATGAAGTTCTCTTAATGATAATAATTTTACTTACTTAAATTCTACTAACTCTAGCTAACATTGATTATTCTTTGCTTCTTCATATTTCATGTTTCCCACCATGAAATATGAAGAAGTTTATTTAATCAGAGACACATGTGTACGAATTCTGCTGGCTAAGCATTTTTCCATAGCCAAACAACTATGTTGTGTGTGTCGACTTTGAGAAGTACCCTACATATGTTCAATATGTATGGGTCGCACAGTTAATCACACTACACCTCCCTTTTTACCAAAGAATAATCAATATTAAGTCATTGATTATTCTTTACGCATGTGTCTTGAATTTACACTAATTCTAATAATTTTTAAGTAATGATAAAATAACGGTTAAATATAAAACAGTTTATTAATTGAATTAATCATTTATATAAAAAAATATTAAATTAACTTAAATATTGAAATTACAAATTATATTATTTTTAATTCTATAAATTATAAATATAAGCTCGAACTTTTTAATCTTACTCTATTCCTTCCCTTTTTGGAAAGATTGATTTATAAATCTTACACAGAAAAGAAAAGAAAAAAAATATATATATCTCAGGATTTTCATCAATTAAATTTTTAATCATATTACAATCAACATTTAATATAAGTAATAATTTATGTGATCAACTTTTCAATTCATTGTATCACCATATATAAATATTCCAATAAGGCTCCTCCATTTAATATGTCGTAAATATATCTATATATAGTCAAATAAATTTCCATTTGAACAATATTTTTCTTGTGGAAATAAAAGAACTTTATATCTTAATTGTAGAACCTTTTTATTCTGTTCTTATGAACACAGAATGATTGTCCATTTTCAGTTTGGAGTTCTACATTGTTATTGTCGGATACCCCGATGACCTTATAGGGTCCTTTATATAAGGGTTCCAATTTGTGTCGGGCTTCATTTGTCACTAACACTAAGTCATTTAGAGTAATACTGACTGGTTTCGCAGTTTCGTTAGAGTCTTGGTGCCTTTTTAGTTTAGCATTATCTATTAGGCTAGCGGCTCTGCGATGTGCAATCTGAAGTCTAAATTTGACTTCCTTTTCATATGAGTCTATATTGTACAATGGAGTGAAGTGATTGTCTTTGAAAGGTTCGAAAACTGGTGACATTTTTCCAAAGACTAACTCGAAAGGGCAATATTCATGTGCTGTGGACGGAGTTGTATTATAACAATACACAAAGAATTTTAACCATTCGTCCCAATCGGATTTATCTTCTGAAAGATAGGATCGTAAATATTCGTTAAAGGTTCTGTGTGATCGTTCAACCGTACCTAGTGTCTCATGATGATATGGAGTAGAGTTTAATTTTTCTACTTTCATCAGAGTACAGAGCTCAATTAGAATTCGATTCATATATTCAGTACCCATATCTGTGATGATCTTTTTCATAGGGCCATATATTAACATGAAACCCTCCATGATTGCTTTTGCGACTGATCTTGCAGATTTGTTACTTATCGGTACTGCTACCAAGTACTTGGTTAAGTCGCACATTATAGTTATTGCGTACTCGTTTTGAGAATTAGACTTAGGCAAGGGTCCTATAGTGTCTATAATGACAATCTCAAAAGGTTTGACTGGTGTTGGAGTTATGATAAATGATTCCTTTCCTTTATTAGCGGGCTTATTTAATTGGCATGTTTTACATTGTTTGACATACTTGGTAATGTCTCTTGTCATGCCTTTCCAGTAATAAAGAAGTCTTATTTTCCTAGTCATTCGAGTTATTCCCATGTGTCCTCCGTAAATCGGGTCATGGTGGTATTTTTGCATGATGGCTAGTTTATTTTCAGCGGTTTTGATTTTATTTAATTTGGGTGTGAGCACCAAGGTCATTCTTTTTAAGAGACCATTTCCTTTATTTTTAAAGGATTCTATATTTATTCCCGGGATATTGAAAATACAATCACCTAGTGAAAGTCTTAATGTTGTGAGACCAAGATTATTAGCTATTTTTTCAAGCTTTGGAAAGAGGTGATCCAAATCGACATTTCCATTAATAACTATCTCATTCAACATATGTTCGGAAAGTTTTGTCTTTCCTTTGAGGATAATTAATTTATCCTGAGTAAAATGCAAAATGGGCATTTTACTGTGCTCCTGGGCATTTATTGCCTCATATACTTTAAATTTAACCGGCTGTGGTACTTGAATGCTGTCGGAATCAGTGGTATTATTGACATTGTTCCTTTTTGCTTGAAGTCGGGTTGTTACTTTCAAGACGTTTTTGACTTCTATATTTTTTATATCATTAAATTCAATGCGGGACAGTGCGTCTGCCGCATGGTTATCTCTTCCCCTAAGATACTCTACGACAAAGTCGTATTCTTCAAGGTCAAGTCTCATCCTCATTAATTTAGATGACGGATTTTTTAAAGAAAATAAATAGGATAGAGGCCTGTGATCACTTCGGATCAAGAACTTTTTCCCATAGATGTATGGTCGAAAATATTATATTGCCCAATGTATGGCGGTAAGTTCTTGCTCTATAGTTGATTTATTTGATTCGCCTTTTGTAAGAGCTTTTGAGGCGAAGGCAATAGGCATTTGCATGCCATTGGTTTCTTGGCTTAGAACAGATCCGCATGCAAATTTACTTGCATCGGTTGTTATGCAAAATTGTTTTGAAAAATCTGGGTATTGCAAAATATGTGGGCTCAAAAGTTGAGTTTTGAAATAGTTGAATGCTTTTTCACATTCATGAGTCCATTCAAATTTTACGTTTTTTCTAGATAGTCTAGTGATATGACGAGAATATTCTGCGAAATAGGGAATAAATCTCCTATAATAATTGCAGAATGCTATAAAGCGTTTAGCTTCATCAGCATTTTTCGGTGTAGGATAGTTTTTAATTACTGAAAATTTTTCGTCATCTGGTAAAATACCCTTGTTTGTACACTTGTGACCCAAAAACGTCACCTCTTGACGAAAGAAGAAACACTTGTCAGGGTGCAGTTTTAGGTTATACTTTTTACACAAGTTAAATACATCTTTAAGATTTTGCATCATATGGGCAGTAGAACATCCGATGACAATTAAGTCATCCATGTACACAAAAGCTTGGATGGGTGACAATCCAGCAAATGCTAGTGTCATCATCCTTTGAAATGAGTTAGGTGCCACTTTTAGTCCGTAAGGCAATCTTTTAAACCTGAACGAACCATTATCAGTAGAAAAGTACGTGATATCTCTTGATTCGTCTTCCAATTATATTTGATGAAACCCAGAGATAAGATCTAGGCATGAAAAATATTTTGCTCTACCTAATTGATCTAATATGTCATCTATGCGAGGTAATGGGAACTTATCGGCCATTAATTTTTTGTTAACTCCCCTATAGTCAACTACTAATCTCCATCTTTTATGATTATTACCTGGTAGGCTTTTCTTAGGCACCAAAAGTAATGGGCTATTTAATCAGATATAGATGGTTCTATTATGTCGTCATCTATCAGTTTTTGGACTTGCTTATTGATTTCCTCCTTTTGAGAGTGAGGAGTTCGGTAATTTTTAATATAAACTGGTTGTTTATCATTAAGGAGCAATTTTTGTTTATAAAAGTTGTTGGTCGTTATTTTATCCGACTCAAGCGTAAAAATGTCTATAAACTCAGAACATAACTGTGTTAGTTCCGTTTTTACGAAATCTGGAAATTTTTTTGATAATTTCTTCAGTTTTTCACTGTTGTTATTATTTTTATTTTCCGAACTAACGTTGGCTATTCTATAGTCACTAAGTTTTTGAACTTTAATTTTGCAGTTTTGTATCATAATATCCCTGTCAGTTACGTTAATGATTTTCACTAGAGGGTTAGACTTTGTTGTTATGGTGTTTGCTATAAACACACCGTTTTGGAGCATTTGTTGTGGTACAAACACTTCTTCTACTTCAGTATCAAAACTGATTGGTCTAATTACCTCAGATCTCGCTGGGAGAGGTATCGTGAGATGTTCAGGACAATCATGCAGGGTAATATTATATTCACATGGTACTTCGTCGGTCAAGATTAATAGGTCTTGTTCACCGCTAAAGTCCAATATGCATTTATACTTCCTGATGAAATCCATACCTATAATTCCGTCTCCGAGTATCGGAAAGTTGTCTTCAACTACATGAAATTCATGTTTAATTGAGATATTTCGTAATAGGAGTTCGGTTTTAACTTTTCCAATCGTGGTTATTAAACCTTGTCCTATTCCGTTGATGTTCACTTTTTCATTTTCCGTTATAGGATCATAAAGAACTTGACTGCGTTTTATTACCGAAATGTCCGCGCCAGTGTCTACTAAAAGTGTCGACATAGAGTTGTTCATTGTTGAACGTGGTTTAAAATAGCTGTAGGAGTTGATATTTATATTATAAATCTTTATTGAGTATTTTGGGGGTCTTGCCCGTTTTCCGAATCATTTTCAGATTCATTTTCAGTGACCATTGTATTGATTCTATTATTTTGATTTCTACCGCGATAATTATTGTTGCGGTTGCCCGTATGATTGCCAGTATTATTGGTATTATTCTGATACCATTGGCGTCTGTTATTATTATTGTTATTGTTTCGGCGATAGTTTTGGCTTATATTCCCAGGATTATTTTGATTAGAATTTCTAGTATTATTTAACCTATTGTTATATCCCTTGGGAAATTGACTATTTTGTCTTTGTCTTGGAGGTCTATTTTGAATTCTACTGTATGCTAAAATAGAGTTAGGCTGACCGTAAGCTTCGGTACAGCTGCTTATAAATTTTGACATTACTTCATTAAGGTCATGGAATGTTCCTGACTCCATAATGAGTTTTACTCTGTCATTGGAGACATTTTTTATTATAGCTTTTGTTGCTGTGTTTGTAGCGTACTTTGTTGCAACGTTGGTTGGTAATCCGTCTTTTATATAGGATGTTTCTAATTTCCTAGTGAGATCTTCGATCTCCTTGGCGTAAGCTGTGGCAGTCTTGCCCAGTTGTCTTACGTTCATTAGTTTTGCAGTTACCACATCCACGGATTCACCTTTGACTGTATTCGAAAGTTTAGCTATTATTTCCGATAGAGTTGTTTCGTCAGAAATTAGGTTACGGGCTGTACCACGTAGTTTAGTTTTAACTAGCTGAATTGCCACGGCCTCATGGTTTTCCCTAATAGTTCCTACTAGATTTAACGCGTCCAGAAAGCTTTGAAGGTTCTCTGCCGAGCCATCAAAGTCTGGTATAAGTTTAGAGGCTGTGTTTAGAAATTCAACTACTGTCTGTGTCATTTTGACTGAAGATGTTTGATTTTGTTTCACTTCAATAATTTCGGGTAGAGGTACAAACTCTATTTGTTCATGTATACTCTGGGGTACTTGTATTTTTAGACCTTTACGTGTTGCAACGTTTAGTAGTTTTTCACGTATGTCCAGATAAAAAGAGTCGGCGAAAGTTTTATGAGCCTGTGTCAGTCGTGAATAGTTGACATTAAACAAGACTCTTAGTTGTTCTAATTGTTGCACAAGAATGTTAAAGTGTTTATTCACAGTTTCTTGTTTTGTGTCTCTATCAGTGTTTATACACTTATAAGACCTTTGGAATCTTTCTTTTATTAGTCGTGCTTTATAAATAATTTGTTCCCATTCCATTTAGCCTTTTGGGAATTATCATGAGACAGATTTTAATTGAAATTATGTAAGTAAATTTCTATAATCAAACAAAAAAAAAAAAAAAAAATTTTCAGACTTAGGTAGGAACGCATAATTATTAATAAATGTTAATGGGCTAATTATGATATATAATAAGGCTCAAATATAGAATTAAGCGAACGAGGTATAAGATAAAAATTATGTAAAAATTCATTGCTTTGGAGCTTGATTTTTAGACTTTGTCCAAATCTACACCCATAGACCGTCTTAAATAACTTTTTTTTTAGAGATTTTTTATGTAATTGGTATAATGTGACTACTAGTTGTAGCGCTAGGATACCTATTATGATACCCAGATATACTATTGGGTATTCTATTGAGACTTTCACCTCATTGATCACATTAGCATTAGGGTTTGTGATTTTAGAATCGTGATTACCCATGTTGTGATTCTTCACGATGAGAAAAAAAGGATTTAAAAAAAAAAAAAAATAAGTTCATACAAGAAATGTCAGCGTTCGTTTTTCACGTTAATGTTTACAAAGTTTTCTAAAAATGATAGGTAACAATTCCTAGATAGTAACGTGAAGGTTAATAAGTTGTGTAGTCTGGGGTCGTGTTAGTGCTTATATTAAGGGGATGGATGGCACCGAGTGGCATACTGTACACTCATATGTACCGTCGTACCAGGCACTGACAAGACGTTTTTGACTTCTATATTTTTTATATCATTAAATTCAATGCGGGATAGTGCGTCTGCCGCATGGTTATCTCTTCCCCTAAGATACTCTACGACAAAGTCGTATTCTTCAAGGTCAAGTCTCATCCTCATTAATTTAGATGACGGATTTTTTAAAGAAAATAAATAGGATAGAGGCCTGTGCTCACTTCGGATCAAGAACTTTTTCCCATAGATGTATGGTCGAAAATATTGTATTGCCCAATGTATGACGGTAAGTTCTTGCTCTATAGTTGATTTATTTGATTCGCCTTTTGTAAAAGCTTTTGAGGCGAAGGCAATAGGCATTTGCATGCCATTGGTTTCTTGGCTTAGAACAGATCCGCATGCAAATTTACTTGCATCGGTTGTTATGCAAAATTGTTTTGAAAAATCTGGGTATTGCAAAATATGTGGGCTCAAAAGTTGAGTTTTGAAATAGTTGAATGCTTTTTCACATTCATGAGTCCATTCAAATTTTACGTTTTTTCTAGATAGTCTAGTGATATGACGAGAATATTCTGCGAAACAGGGAATAAATCTCCTATAATAATTGCAGAATGCTATAAAGCGTTTAGCTTCATCAGCATTTTTCGGTGTAGGATAGTTTTTAATTACTGAAAATTTTTCGTCATCTGGTAAAATACCCTTGTTTGTACACTTGTGACCCAAAAACGTCACCTCTTGACGAAAGAAGAAACACTTGTCAGGGTGCAGTTTTAGGTTATACTTTTTACACAAGTTAAATACATCTTTAAGATTTTGCATCATATGGGCAGTAGAACATCCGATGACAATTAAGTCATCCATGTACACAAAAGCTTGGATGGGTGACAATCCAGCAAATGCTAGTGTCATCATCCTTTGAAATGAGTTAGGTGCCACTTTTAGTCCGTAAGGCAATCTTTTAAACCTGAACGAACCATTATCAGTAGAAAAGGACGTGATATCTCTTGATTCGTCTTCTAATTCTATTTGATGAAACCCAGAGATAAGATCTAGGCATGAAAAATATTTTGCTCTACCTAATTGATCTAATATGTCATCTATGCGAGGTAATGGGAACTTATCGGCCATTAATTTTTTGTTAACTCCCCTATAGTCAACTACTAATCTCCATCTTTTATGATTATTACCTGGTAGGCTTTTCTTAGGCACCAAAAGTAATGGGCTATTATAATCAGATATAGATGGTTCTATTATGTCGTCATCTATCAGTTTTTGGACTTGCTTATTGATTTCCTCCTTTTGAGAGTGAGGAGTTCGGTAATTTTTAATATAAACTGGTTGTTTATCATTAAGGCGCAATTTTTGTTTATAAAAGTTGTTGGTCGTTATTTTATCCGACTCAAGCGCAAAAATGTCTATAAACTCAGAACATAACTGTGTTAGTTCCGTTTTTACGAAATCTGGAAATTTTTTTGATAATTTCTTCAGTTTTTCACTGTTGTTATTATTTTTATTTTCCGAACTAACGTTGGCTATTCTATAGTCACTAAGTTTTTGAACTTTAATTTTGCAGTTTTGTATCATAATATCCCTGTCAGTTACGTTAATGATTTTCACTAGAGGGTTAGACTTTGTTGTTATGGTGTTTGCTATAAACACACCGTTTTGGAGCATTTGTTGTGGTACAAACACTTCTTCTACTTCAGTATCAAAACTGATTGGTCTAATTACCTCAGATCTCGCTGGGAGAGGTATCGTGAGATGTTCAGGACAATCATGCAGGGTAATATTATATTCACATGGTACTTCGTCGGTCAAGATTAATAGGTCTTGTTCACCGCTAAAGTCCAATATGCATTTATACTTCCTGATGAAATCCATACCTATAATTCCGTCTCCGAGTATCGGAAAGTTGTCTTCAACTACATGAAATTCATGTTTAATTGAGATATTTCGTAATAGGAGTTCGGTTTTAACTTTTCCAATCGTGGTTATTAAACCTTGTCCTATTCCGTTGATGTTCACTTTTTCATTTTCCGTTATAGGATCATAAAGAACTTGACTGCGTTTTATTACCGAAATGTCCGCGCCAGTGTCTACTAAAAGTGTCGACATAGAGTTGTTCATTGTTGAACGTGGTTTAAAATAGCTGTAGGAGTTGATATTTATATTATAAATCTTTATTGAGTATCTTGGGGGTCTTGCCCGTTTTCCGAATCATTTTCAGATTCATTTTCAGTGACCATTGTATTGATTCTATTATTTTGATTTCTACCGCGATAATTATTGTTGCGGTTGCCCGTATGATTGCCAGTATTATTGGTATTATTCTGATACCATTGGCGTCTGTTATTATTATTGTTATTGTTTCGGCGATAGTTTTGGCTTATATTCCCAGGATTATTTTGATTAGAATTTCTAGTATTATTTAACCTATTGTTATATCCCTTGGGAAATTGACTATTTTGTCTTTGTCTTGGAGGTCTATTTTGAATTCTACTGTATGCTAAAATAGAGTTAGGCTGACCGTAAGCTTCGGTACAGCTGCTTATAAATTTTGACATTACTTCATTAAGGTCATGGAATGTTCCTGACTCCATAATGAGTTTTACTCTGTCATTGGAGACATTTTTTATTATAGCTTTTGTTGCTGTGTTTGTAGCGTACTTTGTTGCAACGTTGGTTGGTAATCCGTCTTTTATATAGGATGTTTCTAATTTCCTAGTGAGATCTTCGATCTCCTTGGCGTAAGCTGTGGCAGTCTTGCCCAGTTGTCTTACGTTCATTAGTTTTGCAGTTACCACATCCACGGATTCACCTTTGACTGTATTCGAAAGTTTAGCTATTATTTCCGATAGAGTTGTTTCGTCAGAAATTAGGTTACGGGCTGTACCACGTAGTTTAGTTTTAACTAGCTGAATTGCCACGGCCTCATGGTTTTCCCTAATAGTTCCTACTAGATTTAACGCGTCCAGAAAGCTTTGAAGGTTCTCTGCCGAGCCATCAAAGTCTGGTATAAGTTTAGAGGCTGTGTTTAGAAATTCAACTACTGTCTGTGTCATTTTGACTGAAGATGTTTGATTTTGTTTCACTTCAATAATTTCGGGTAGAGGTACAAACTCTATTTGTTCATGTATACTCTGGGGTACTTGTATTTTTAGACCTTTACGTGTTGCAACGTTTAGTAGTTTTTCACGTATGTCCAGATAAAAAGAGTCGGCGAAAGTTTTATGAGCCTGTGTCAGTCGTGAATAGTTGACATTAAACAAGACTCTTAGTTGTTCTAATTGTTGCACAAGAATGTTAAAGTGTTTATTCACAGTTTCTTGTTTTGTGTCTCTATCAGTGTTTATACACTTATAAGACCTTTGGAATCTTTCTTTTATTAGTCGTGCTTTATAAATAATTTGTTCCCATTCCATTTAGCCTTTTGGGAATTATCATGAGTCAGATTTTAATTGAAATTATGTAAGTAAATTTCTATAATCAAACAAAAAAAAAATTTTTTTTCAGACTTAGGTAGGAACGCATAATTATTAATAAATGTTAATGGGCTAATTATGATATATAATAAGGCTCAAATATAGAATTAAGCGAACGAGGTATAAGATAAAAATTATGTAAAAATTCATTGCTTTGGAGCTTGATTTTTAGACTTTGTCCAAATCTACACCCATAGACCGTCTTAAATAACTTTTTTTTAGAGATTTTTTATGTAATTGGTATAATGTGACTACTAGTTGTAGCGCTAGGATACCTATTATGATACCCAGATATACTATTGGGTATTCTATTGAGACTTTCACCTCATTGATCACATTAGCATTAGGGTTTGTGATTTTAGAATCGTGATTACCCATGTTGTGATTCTTCACGATGAGAAAAAAAAGGATTTTTTTTTTTAAAAAATAAGTTCATACAAGAAATGTCAGCGTTCGTTTTTCACGTTAATGTTTACAAAGTTTTCTAAAAATGATAGGTAACAATTCCTAGATAGTAACGTGAAGGTTAATAAGTTGTGTAGTCTGGGGTCGTGTTAGTGCTTATATTAAGGGGATGGATGGCACCGCGTGGCATACTGTACACTCATATGTACCGTCGTACCAGGCACTGTCAACCATGGGTCAAAACCAATTTTAGACCCAACTAGGTTTAACCCTTAAATTTATGCAGTACTGGAGGGACTCGTAAGTGTCGCAGTAATGCAGTTTTAGTATAATTATAATTACTTAAAATTTAGTGTTATTCACCGCTCCATTTACAATATTTTTTTTGAAATAAGGCTTAATTATCTTAAACAAAAATAAAATATGTTTTTATAATAATTTAAGTATTTTAAAGTTGAATTCATTCTGCTGCTGAAAATCCTGCTAATGTCCTTTTTTGTTTTTGTTGTTGTTTCTGCTATTCTTGTTATTGTAGTTAAGGCTCTACATGTTGAAAAGCTGTCTGTTGTTTTTATAAGATTTTAAGGCTTTCATTGGTTGACGTGTTTACTCCTTGTTGATTTCCTTCGAAAGAGAGTATGGGGAGGGCAAGAGTAATATTTTCTAGTTGTTGTCTCTTCCTTTTAAAGTTGTTTTTGTGGAAAAAGCCTTTTTGTTTGTTATTATCTTTTATTATTTTGAGTCTTTTGGGGTTTTTTTTTTTTTTTTAGAAAAATGTCTTCTTTTTATTGTATTATATTTAGCTTTTTCTTGTTATTTTTCAAATGTTTTCTTTTTTTTTATTTTTTTTTATTTGGTGGGCTTTTTTTTTAATGTATTTTCCTTAAAGTTTTAACTGAATTTGTTGTTGGTTAATGTCATTTTTATGTTTTTTTTTTTTTTTTATTATAAATTACTGAGTGTTTATTTAAATTTAAATTTTGTCTTTAAAAGTCTATTTTATTATATATCACTTTTGAACTCAAATTTAGTTTATAAAGGGATTTTTATTATATAAACAATAAATAAACTCCTGGCAGGATCGCCATGTAATATTCGTAATATTTGTATTTATTATTTATTAAATTTAAAAATGTAAGTTGATCTACATGATAAACATACATGATAATAGGGTGGGTGACTGAACATGCTCTTTTATTACATGTACTCTTTTGAAAGCTTTTGAGTTTTTTATACCCTCCACCACCATCAGTGGTGATAGAGGGTATATATAACTTTGTCATTCCGTGTGTAACACCAAGAAATATTCATCTGAGACCCAACAAAGTATATATATTCTTGGACCTTATGAAATTCTGAGTCGATTTAGCTATGTCCGTCTGTCCGTCCGTCCGTCCGTCTGTCTGTCTGTCTGTATAAAACATTCTCACGTTAACACGAAGCAACAAAAATTAACGAAATTCTCCCAAAATATTTATTATTGTCCTAGGCAGTTTGGTATTGAAAATGAGCAAAATCGGTTCACACCGGGAAAAGTTATGAATCAAAATTTGAAACAACCTCGAAAAAAATAAGCATTTTTTACACATTCTGATGTAATTTTCTCGAAAACTGTGAATGATAATTCCATGAAAATCAGCATACATTCGTTTCTATACAAGAGCTTGATTCCCGCTGAAAATTGCCTGAATCGGTCCACAATTTCATATACCTCCCATACAAAAGTACATATTCCCGGAAAATGGGTTTTTTATTAATAACTTCCGTCACAATGTCGAAATCTTTACAAAATTTTACAAATTAAAATCTTATGACAATAGAAATCATTCAGAGAAAAATTTTCTGGATCGGTCCATAATTGGACATAGCTCCAATACAAGGTCCCCTCCCGAAAATAACTTAAACGCACATAATTCATTTCTAAATCAAGTTATCTATATAAAATTTGGTACAAGTATTGCCCTCACATACAGAAGTATTACTTTGACATTTTTTTTTCCATCGGTCCATAATTGGTCATAGCTCCCATACAAGGTCCCCTCCCGAAAATCACTTAAACGCGCATAACTCATTACTAACATAAGACATCCATATACAATTTGGTACAAGTATTACTCATGTGCACAGAAATATTATTGTGAATTTTTTTTCCGATCGGTCCATTATTGGTCATAGCTCCCATACAAGGTCCTATCCCTAAAATCACTTAAACGCGCATAACTCATTACAAAATTAAGATATCCATATAAAATTTGGTACATGTATTACTCTCACATACAGAAATATTACTGAGAAATTTTTTTTCTGATCGGTCCCATACACGGTCCCCTCCCGAAAATCACTGTGGAATTTTTTTCCTATCGGTCCATCCTTGGTCATAACTCCCATGCAAGGTTCCCTCCCGAAAATCACATAAACGCACATAACTCATTACAAAATATTGATATCCATACATTTAGCACAAATATTGCTCTTATATACATAAATTACACTATAAAATTGTTTTACGATCGGTCCATACTTGGTCATAGCTCTCATACTAGGCCCCCTCCAGAAAATTACTTAAATGTACAATATTAATTACCAAATAATGATATAGATACAGAATTTTGAAATTTTGTTTTTATATACACAAGGTCCTCTTTCGAAAATCTCTTAAATGCACATTACTCATTACCAAATAAAGCTATTGATACAAAAATTCTATTTCAAGATTTTTGCACGATCGGTTCATAACACACATTACTTATTACTAAATTACGATATAGATACAAAATTTTACTGAAATATAGCTTTCATTTCCAGAAGTTTTGCTTAACGAATTTTTTACGATCGGTCTATAATTGGTCATATCTCCCATACTAGGTCCTGCCCCTAAAACCGTATTTAACTAGTTGCATTATCAATTTGTGTAGAACAAAATTATATATATGTATTTTGATAATCCTTAAATCTTTCACACACATGCATACATGCAAATTAATAAAAATCGCCAAGCGTTGGTAATGTTCAATAAATCTTGGAATTGTAATAGATTTGAGCTGTTTGAATCTACGGATTTTTCTATTTAAGATATGAGAAAACTTTTTTCTACAAATATTTGATCAATTAGAAAAGTATTAATATAAAAGCAGCTGGTGGAGGGTATTGAAGATTCGGCTCAGCCGAATATAGCACTCTAACTTGTTTTTCTATTTAAGATATGAGAAAACTTTTTTCTACAAATATTTGATCAATTAGAAAAGTATTAATATAAAAGCAGCTGGTGGAGGGTATTGAAGATTCGGCTCAGCCGAATATAGCACTCTAACTTGTTTTATTTCTTTTAATGAGTTAAAAGTCATTAATTAATACGCAACAAGAAGGGTAATAAAAGATTTTTAATCCCCAATTCAGGTCTTTTTGCATACAGACATTGAAGAGTTAACATTAAAAAAGTGTGGAAAGATATAAATTAAAAAGAAAAAAAAACGTGTTATACAGTTAAAGTTTCTGTAATTTGATCACGTTTAATTAAATATTGTCTAAAATGTTTAAAACCCGAATTTAAGAAAAATCTTGTGTTAATTTCAAAATTTTTAATAATTTTTACATTAATCCATCTGAAAATATATAACAATGTAAATATTTAGTGCCTTATGTCATTTTATTGTAATTGTATACATAGGAATTCAAATACTCTCGAGGAGTCTTCTCGGAAGACACGTGGTTCAACCACCTGTCCATTCCACCACCCTCGAGAGACATAACGAGCGGTATTACCCATGGAAACACTCCATCATATTTTCCACCACACAATTTCAAAAAGATCTTAGATGTTGTATAACTAGAGAACACATGGTTGCGAAAGAAATTTAGACAGGCCTATTCAACATAATCTACGCATTACATCACGACATATACATGGTTTGAACCGAGTCTACCTAAAGTTTGGACAAATAAAAATCCTTAAATAATCTTCAGCCTAAAACGTGAAATTAGAATACTGACCTAAAATAGTCTATATTTAGTATTGATTTACTAAATCTAACATTAATTTTATTAATAGCAACCAATATCTAATATGTCTTAATCCAGTTAAAAATTTCTTACAAATAATATCACAAAGTTCCTAAAACATTAGCACCAAAGTTCTTATAACTACTATCACAAATTATCTATACCTAAGTAATATCACAAAACTTCTACATCTAACATCACCAAACGCTATAAGTTTATGAACTAATTTCTTTAAATTTATTTACGTATTTTCAATATAACAAATATTATCAAAATATCAGTATTGAATATCATAAGCAACTAATCTTGCCATGATTATTACCTAATCTTTTATTTCCTACTTATTATGTCTACTAATTTAAATCTATACAAAAACAAGTTAGAGTGCTATATTCGGCTGAGCCGAATCTTCAATACCCTCCACCAGCTGCTTTTATATTAATACTTTTCTAATTGATCAAATATTTGTAGAAAAAAGTTTTCTCATATCTTAAATAGAAAAATCCGTAGATTCAAACAGCTCAAATCTATTACAATTCCAAGATTTATTGAACATTACCAACGCTTGGCGATTTTTATTAATTTGCATGTATGCATGTGTGTGAAAGATTTAAGGATTATCAAAATACATATATATAATTTTGTTCTACACAAATTGATAATGCAACTAGTTAAATACGGTTTTAGGGGCAGGACCTAGTATGGGAGATATGACCAATTATAGACCGATCGTAAAAAATTCGTTAAGCAAAACTTCTGGAAATGAAAGCTATATTTCAGTAAAATTTTGTATCTATATCGTAATTTAGTAATAAGTAATGTGTGTTATGAACCGATCGTGCAAAAATCTTGAAATAGAATTTTTGTATCAATAGCTTTATTTGGTAATGAGTAATGTGCATTTAAGAGATTTTCGAAAGAGGACCTTGTGTATATAAAAACAAAATTTCAAAATTCTGTATCTATATCATTATTTGGTAATTAATATTGTACATTTAAGTAATTTTCTGGAGGGGGCCTAGTATGAGAGCTATGACCAAGTATGGACCGATCGTAAAACAATTTTATAGTGTAATTTATGTATATAAGAGCAATATTTGTGCTAAATGTATGGATATCAATATTTTGTAATGAGTTATGTGCGTTTATGTGATTTTCGGGAGGGAACCTTGCATGGGAGTTATGACCAAGGATGGACCGATAGGAAAAAAATTCCACAGTGATTTTCGGGAGGGGACCGTGTATGGGACCGATCAGAAAAAAAATTTCTCAGTAATATTTCTGTATGTGAGAGTAATACATGTACCAAATTTTATATGGATATCTTAATTTTGTAATGAGTTATGCGCGTTTAAGTGATTTTAGGGATAGGACCTTGTATGGGAGCTATGACCAATAATGGACCGATCGGAAAAAAATTCACAATAATATTTCTGTGCACATGAGTAATACTTGTACCAAATTGTATATGGATGTCTTATGTTAGTAATGAGTTATGCGCGTTTAAGTGATTTTCGGGAGGGGACCTTGTATGGGAGCTATGACCAATTATGGACCGATGGAAAAAAAATGTCAAAGTAATACTTCTGTATGTGAGGGCAATACTTGTACCAAATTTTATATAGATAACTTGATTTAGAAATGAATTATGTGCGTTTAAGTTATTTTCGGGAGGGGACCTTGTATTGGAGCTATGTCCAATTATGGACCGATCCAGAAAATTTTTCTCTGAATGATTTCTATTGTCATAAGATTTTAATTTGTAAAATTTTGTAAAGATTTCGACATTGTGACGGAAGTTATTAATAAAAAACCCATTTTCCGGGAATATGTACTTTTGTATGGGAGGTATATGAAATTGTGGACCGATTCAGGCAATTTTCAGCGGGAATCAAGCTCTTGTATAGAAACGAATGTATGCTGATTTTCATGGAATTATCATTCACAGTTTTCGAGAAAATTACATCAGAATGTGTAAAAAATGCTTATTTTTTTCGAGGTTGTTTCAAATTTTGATTCATAACTTTTCCCGGTGTGAACCGATTTTGCTCATTTTCAATACCAAACTGCCTAGGACAATAATAAATATTTTGGGAGAATTTCGTTAATTTTTGTTGCTTCGTGTTAACGTGAGAATGTTTTATACAGACAGACAGACAGACAGACGGACGGACGGACGGACGGACAGACGGACATAGCTAAATCGACTCAGAATTTCATAAGGTCCAAGAATATATATACTTTGTTGGGTCTCAGATGAATATTTCTTGGTGTTACACACGGAATGACAAAGTTATATATACCCTCTATCACCACTGATGGTGGTGGAGGGTATAAAAAAAAAAAAACTACAACAATTCAAAAAGAACATGTCCTACTTCCTATTCTAAAACTGACCTAAATTAAAAACAAAATATAACACTTTATATGTATACAACTAATGTATGTATAAGATAAAAGCTAAGTCTAAAATTTTATATTTTTTTGTTCTAATCTAAGCTAAAAACTCCTAATCATAAACCTTAACATTATCCCTTATACATAAAAATATACGTATATGTAGATCATTAACATACTAATGTTAATTTATATAAATTTTGACAACAACAATTCCAACCACAGCAGAAGGTCTGCAGCGTCGATGGAATCAACCAAAGTCCCGTAAGTTTGTAATTTTGCTCTTATTTCTTTGATTTACATACCTACATATTTACGTATATTTACGTGTAATTTGATTTTGTTTTACACTTATCTCTTTAAATTACAATTTACTAAGTTTTAATTGATTATTTTTCGTAAGTAAGAACAATAACAAAGATATTATATAGAATTTACTCATTAGTTTAAAGAGAAATATGAATTGTGCTAACTCTTATTAAAAGAGTAATGTAAAAGTTAATGTGAGCTTAAAATTTCTTTGTTATTGTTCTTCTTATTCTAAATTAGTCGCTAAATTTTGTCAACTTTCAAACATACATATTTATAATATACATACTTATAATAATTTTGTAAATGATCATTATCCATAAATTTGATTTCTCTTGTATATATATTGGAACTGAAATAATGAAATAAGAACTCTTTTAATGTGATTCTTCAGGGTCGTAGGTAGGTGTGTTCGGGGTTTTTTATATATATATATTTTAGCCCAAGAAAAAAACTATGGTTGGGAGGGATAAGGGGCCACAGCATTTCCATTTAGCTGCTACAATAGGCAAAAACAATAAGGTCTGAAGAGTATGTACATTATTTCAGTTGGATAGTTAAGGGCATTCAAACGCACGTATTTTTTTGTAATTCGGTCTATATGCGGAACAAAGAACCTCGCCCACAACTCCCGAACAAGCTAGTCTGCAAGACGTGCGTGAAGTTCCAGGTATTGATCATTTCGAACACTTTTCATTTTTATAGAACTCAGTCATAATTAGATTTATGCAGGGAAACCGAAACTTGTGTGTCGACTTAAGAAACAAAATGATTACAAAGAATGGCGCCCAACGTGGGGCCCAAGGTCATTTCAAATTTGTATAAGGCAAATACCTAGTTTAAGACAATAACACCTTAGTTTTGTCATTACAATGATTTTTGGGAACTCATATATGTATTTAAAACATCTTACTATATCTAGAATTTTTAACCAGGAAATAAAATATATCATGCTTAAGAAGTTATTTTTAAGAACTATTTCACATAGTGTAATGTCCAATTTGGTTTAGCCAAGAATGTAAGAACTTATTATGCATAGATGGAAGTAGTATTCTTATACAATCCACTTTGAATTTTAGGTGTATTCATTCCTTAATGTTAGTGAGATAGTTTGTTGAAATGTACTTGTGGTTAGATTAGTCTGTTATGGAATTATCGGATTATTTTGAAGGCTAAATGTTCGGAATTATGTGTTTGAAGTTCAGAACTTATAACTCACACCGTCCACTTTTAAAATTCAAAAATTATCAGTTCATTTCATATTAGATTATCAAAACCAAAACTTCTACTTTACAATAATGTTTTTTTTTTTTTTTGCCAACACATTTAGAAATACACACAATTTTACTGAAAACCCAATGAAGATTCATGCATAATATATTGTTTAGAAAAACTAAAAGAATTATTTGAAAATGTCGCTAGTGCATAGCAATGAAAATTTACCATCTCTAGTGGAAGGAAATAAGACACAAACATGTTCCATTTGTAAGAAAGATTACGAGATTGACGATATCATTGTATCAACTCCTTGCGATCACGTTTTTCATAAAGACTGTATAGTCAATGTCCTCAGAGAAACGCAAGCTTGTAGTTTTTGTGGCAAAGCTTGTCGACAGACAAAGCTTAAATCCTACAATATTTTATCAGGGTCTGAAAGTCAGAATTTGCCAAATTCATTAAATACTGATAATAACACCAGTCGTGGAGCAATACCAAAAGTTGTTAATCAATCTCAATCCAAAGTGTTCAATCCTAGACGTAATTTAAATTTCAATCAGCAAACTCCTAGAGTAGATAACAATCCGAATGGAAGAATATCTGTTGATAATTTACTAAATATTTCCCAAGGCAATTTAGGTAACCAAAATGCTCAATTTAATGATATGAATCAAAATATTAGTGATAATACATTGCAAGCACTTATAAATGAGGCAGTTAGAAAACAATTGGCTTCTATTAGTCTAAATTCAAATACCAATTTCAGGCAAAGTTTTAGTAATATTAACCCAGTTAATCCGAATCGAGATTTTCAGAATGAAGATAATAGGTCTAATCACAGCAGGAACTTTTCAAACCGAAATAATTCTAATCGTGAAAATTTTAGCAGACAAAATCTTTATCAAAACTTTGAGTATTCTACTGAAAAGATATCAAACATAATGTCAGGTTGACATATCAAATTTAGTGGACAAGACGAGGAAGGATTGTCAGTTGATAATTTTATATACAGAGTACAGTCCCTGACAATTCAAAGCTTGCGCGGAGATTTCGACGTATTATGTAGACATATACATTTACTTTTCTCTGGCAAAGCTATAGACTGGTTCTGGCGCTTCAAAGATTTGATTGGGACACCTTATGTACCGAATTAAGAAACCAGTTTCGTGATCGACGTACTGATTTTGACCTAAAAGAGCAAATCAGACGTAGGAAACAAAGAATTGGAGAAAAATTTGATTTATTTTAAGATTCCATTTTGCAAATTACAGATAGGTTACAAACACCTATTTCGGATTTTGAATTAATAGAAATTATAAAACGCAATCTTAATCCAGAAGTTAGAAAAGAACTTTAACATTTCGATATTGTGTCAATATCTCAATTAAGAGAATTTGTTAGAAAACATGAAATTCTTGAGGAAGAATTGGATAGTCGAAGATCAAATAGGAATTTTACTTCTCGAAAACTAGTATCCGAAATTGATGATTATGTAGGTGAAAATGATCAAATTAGTATTGAGGATATTCACGAAATTATCTGCTGGAATTGTTCTGAGAAAGGACATCGTTTTGAAGACTGTCTAGGAGAGAGAAGAATATTCTGTTATGGGTGTGGAGCACCAAATATTTTTAAACCAAACTGCACCAAATGCAATAAATTTTCAAAAAACTATCAAGCTCCACCCAGACCCAAACAATACCAATCAAAAGCGACACAGATGTAACTTCGACTTCATGTCAAACTGATTTCAAACAATTTTTTTTAAACTCAGATTCATACAAACCAACTTTTTCCAATTTAGATAATATTCCCCTATATTTTAAGCCATACCACATTAGATTACTAGAATACCAAAAGGTTAGATCACGCATATTCAATGAAGAATTTAGTGTTAAAATTATTGCACATAAAACTAGGAGAAATACAAGAAGATTACGAGAATTCTGGAAGAAAGTAATTAAAAATCGTAAAAATATATGCTCTGCAATAATACCTCCAAACCACCATTCAGATATAAGACCTTTTACTACTGTCCGTATATTCGACGAAGACGTTGTTGGGCAACGGTCTCAGTATTTGCATCTGACTGACTTTTTAAATAAAAATAAACATCCATATGAAAAATTTAAACTTAGTTTGAGAACCGCTGATGGTACTGTACACCCTACGTTAGATAGTGTTACTACTACTGTAACTTTCAGAGGCGTGTCAAAACCGTTAACATTCCTTATTATTCCACATTTAAAACAAAATTTGTACTTAGGGGTAGATTTCGTTAGATTATTTGGACTGGCGAAAGATTTATTTTTAGATACAACGACCTTTGGCGAGAACTTGGAAATAGATGATATTGATTTAAATGATAATGTACATAGTGTGAACCCTGAACAAAAAGCTAGACTTATTTCTGCTATAAATTCGTTTCCGTCATATTCAAAAAAGGGTCTTGGACGAACCACTCTTGTAACTCACGTTATTGACACGGCTGATAATAAGCCAATCAAACAACGATATTTTGCGGTTTCTCCTGCAATTGAAAAATTGTTATCCGCTGAAATTGACCGTATGCTTAAACTTGGAGTTATCGAAGAATCCCAGAGTCCTTGGTCATCGCCTGTGGCTCTAGTACAAAAGCCAGGGAAGGTACGACTGTGTTTAGACGCTCGGAAGGTGAACAGTGTCATGGTAAAAGATGCTTATCCTTTGCCGTTAATCGATGGAATACTCAGTAGGCTTCCTAAGGCCACATTCATTACGAGTCTTGACCTTAAGGATGCCTTCTGGCAGATTCCATTGGATCAAAGGAAAGACAGCTTTTACGGTGCCTGGGCGTCCTTTATACCAGTTCGTGACCATGCCCTTTGGCTTATGTAACGCGCCACAGACGATGTTCAGACTCATGGATAAAGTCATACCTGCAAATTTACGTTCAAAGGTATTCGTATACTTGGACGACTTGCTCTTAATGACAGAAACTTTTGACGAACACATTCTGCTTTTACATGAAGTTGCTCTTCATATTCGAAAAGCTAACCTTACTATCAATATTGAAAAGAGTAAGTTTTTACTAAAATCCGTAAAATATTTAGGACATATAATCGGCCATGGAATAATCACAACTGACCCAGACAAAATACAAGCGATTCAGAACTTTCCGTTACCAACGTCCGTCCGTCAATTACGTAGGTTTCTAGGCATTTGTGGGTGGTATAGACGTTTTGTCCGTAATTTTGCTTCTTTAACTGCTCCCCTTACAGACATGTTAAAGAAATCTAGACAGGTTGTTTGGTCCGATGACTCCAAAAACTCATTCAATGCACTAAAAAATGCACTCACAGCTCCGGTGTTGCATAATCCGGATTTTTCACGTCCATTTTCAATACAGTGCGATGCTAGTAAATATGGGGTTGGGGCGGTACTCGCACAGCGGGCAGATGACCAGGACGAAGTACCGATAGCCTTCATGAGCCATAAACTAAACACTGCTCAGGCCAATTATTCAGTGTCGGAACAAGAATGTCTTGCTGCTGTAATGGCAGTAAAGAAGTTTCGGGCATACGTGGAAGGCCAAGAATTTGAAATTATTACTGACCATGCATCATTAAAATGGCTCATGAAGCAGACCGACTTACACGGACGACTAGCAAGGTGGGCTTTAAAACTACAAGGCTTTAATTTTAAAATTTGCCACCGAAAGGGAAGCCAAAATGTTGTGCCCGATTCCTTGTCAAGGATGTATTCTGAGAATAATGAAGAGTTCACCATAGTCGATAACATAAGTACTGACGAAATAGAAAATTCACTAGAAATAGATTTAAAATCTAGAGAATTTAAGTCTGATGAGTATTTATCCTTAGTAGATAGACTTAAAACACATTTGGATCGTTTTCCCGATATTAGAATAATAGATGGTTTTGTATATAGGAGATATGAACACGCTACAGGACAAGAGTTACAGGAGCAGTTGTCTTGGAAACTGTGGATACCATCTGCATTAAGACATGAACTAGTACAGCGAGCTCATGATCATCCCTTATGTGCCCATGGTGGATTAGGTAAAACTTTAAATAGGTTGAAACAGTTCTTCTATTGGCCTAAATTGGCGAAACAAGTAGCTGATTATATAAAATCTTGCGAAATTTGTAAACAAACAAAGGCTCCTCAATGTTTGAGACCTCCGATGGGACAGCAAGCAACTTCAGATCGCATTTTCCAAAGACTGTACCTGGATTTATTAGGTCCGTATCCCAGATCTTCTGCAGGAAACATAGGGATCATTATAGTATTGGACCATATGTCGAAATTTTTGGTTCTAGGAGCCCATACGAAAATCTACAGCCAGCTGTATAGTTGAATTCTTGGAAAAACGTATTTTTCACATATTTGGCGTGCCAGAATCTGTGACAACAGATTCTGATTTACGAAACACTAAATTGTTAGAAGACCCTGGTGTGAATTTAAAAACGGATGAAAAATTGGAATTGATACGGGAAAAAGCTAGAGAAAATCTCCGAAAATTATACGAACGGAATCTAAAAAGTTACAGACCAGTCAATTATGAAATTGGGCAAATAGTTTATAGGAGAAATTTCGCTCAATCCAAAGCTATAGATCACTTTAATAGCAAGTTAGCTAATCAATTCGAAAAGGCTAAAATAACAGCAAAATACGGTTCAAGTTATTATCAATTACAGGACATGACAGGCAAAGATATCGGCAAATTCCATGCTAAAGACATTCGAACTTAGTTGTCATCCAAATTTTGAAAACATAGTATAAGACTTATAAAATTGTGCAGAAAAAAAATAGTCTTCAGCTTTTGTTTCACTGAATTCAGTTCAACACAACCTGTTTTGTAATATCTCAAATATTTCGTGTTAATAAAATATAATTTTTATGTGTACATTAGAAAATGTATCAATATTTTTAATAAGTACTTTAGTTTACAATTGGTACTTTTGTACGCAAGGGTAATTTCTTTACACTTACTGAAATTTACCCAACACTGTTAAAGGTTCTCACATTTAGAAATAATCATATGTTATTATCACTTATTTCTTTTTGTACAGATATCATGTAAGTTGATCTACATGATAAACATACATGATAATAGGGTGGGTGACTGAACATGCTCTTTTATTACATGTACTCTTTTGAAAGCTTTTGAGTTTTTTTATTTCTTTTAATGAGTTAAAAGTCATTAATTAATACGCAAAAAGAAGGGTAATAAAAGATTTTTAATCCCCAATTCAGGTCTTTTTGCATACAGACATTGAGGAATTAACATTAAAAAAGTGTGGAAAGATATAAATTAAAAAGAAAAAAAAAAAACGTGTTATACAGTTAAAGTTTCTGTAATTTGATCACGTTTAATTAAATATTGTCTAAAATTTTTAAAAACCGAATTTAAGAAAAATCTTGTGTTAATTTCAAAATTTTTAATAATTTTATATTAATCCATCTGAATCCATCATTTTATTGGAATTCATAAGTGTAATTGTATACATAGGAATTCAAATACTCTCGAGGAGTCTTCTCGGAAGACACGTGGTCCAACCACCTGTCCATTCCACCACTCCGAGAGACATAACGAGCGGTATTACCCATGGAAACACTCCATCATATTTCCACCACACAATTTCAAAAAGATCTTACATGTTGTATAACTAGAGAACACATGGTTGCGAAAGAAATTTACACAGGCCTATTCAACATAATCTACGCATTACATCACGACATATCACATGGTTTGAACCGAGTCTACCTAAAGTTTGGACAAATAAAAATCCTTAAATAATCTTCAGCCTAAAACGTGAAATTAGAATACTGACCTAAAATAGTCTATATTTAGTATTGATTTACTAAATCTAACATTAATTTTATTAATAGCAACCAATATCTAATATGTCTTAATCCAGTTAAAAATTTCTTACAAATAATATCACAAAGTTCCTAAAACATAAGCACCAAAGTTCTTATAACTACTATCACAAATTATCTATACCTAAGTAATAGCACAAAACTTCTACATCTAACATCACCAAACGCTATAAGTTTATGAACTAATTTCTTTAAATTTATTTACGTATTTTCAATATAACAAATATTATCAAAATATCAGTATTGAATATCATAAGCAACTAATCTTGCCATGATTATTACCTAATCTTTTATTTCCTACTTATTATGTCTACTAATTTAAATCTATACCAAAAAAAAACTACAACAATTCAAAAAGAACATGTCCTACTTCCTATTCTAAAACTGACCTAAATTCAAAACAAAATATAACACTTATATGTATACAACTAATGTATGTATAAGATAAAAGCTAAGTCTAAAACCTTATATATTTTTTTGTTCTAATCTAAGCTAAAAACTCCTAATCATAAACCTTAACATTATCCCTTATACATAAAAATATACGTATATGTAGATCATTAACATACTAATGTTAATTTATATAAATTTTGACAACAACAATTCCAACCACAGCAGAAGGCCTTCAGCGTCGATGGAATCAACCAAAATCCTGTAAGTTTGTAATTTTGCTCTTATTTCTTTGATTTACATACCTACATATTTACGTATATTTACGTGTAATTTGATTTTGTTTTACACTTATCTCTTTAAATTACAATTTACTAAGTTTTAATTGATTATTTTCGTAAGTAAGAACAATAACAAAGACATTATATAGAATTTACTCATTTGTTTAAAGAGAAATATGAATTGTGCTAACTCTTATTAAAAGAGTAATGTAAAAGTTAATGTGAGCTTAAAATTTCTTTGTTATTGTTCTTCTTATTCTAAATTAGTCGCTAAATTTTGTCAACTTTCAAACATACATATTTATAATATACATACTTATAATTATTTTGTAAATGATCATTATCCATAAATTTGATTTCCCTTGAATATATATTGAAACTGAAATAATGAAATAAGAACTCTTTTAATGTGATTATTCAGGGTCGTAGGTAAAAGTAGGTGTGTTCGGGGTTTTTTTATGTATATATTTTAGCCCAAGAAAAAAACTATGGTTGGGAGGGATAAGGGGCCACAGCAGTTCCATCTAGCTGTTAGAATAGGCAAAAACAGTAAGGTCTGAAGAGTATGTACATTATTTCAGTTGGATAGTTAAGGCATTCAAACGCACGTATTTTTTTTTTTTTTTTTGTAATTCGGTCTATATGCGGAACAAAGAACCTCGCCCACAACTCCCGAACAAGCTAGTCTGCAAGACGTGCGTGAAGTTCCAGGTATTGATCATTTCGAACACTTTTCATTTTTATAGAACTCAGTCATAATTAGATTTATGCAGGGAAACCGAAACTTGTGTGTCGACTTAAGAAACAAAATGATTACAAAGGGTAAAACAAAGGTTAGGGAATTGTTACTACATATTGGAAGATATTGAAAATAGCAAAAACATTGCGACATATCATGCAAAGGATATAAAGACTTGATTGTGTTTTCCGGCTAATCTTTTACGAAAATTCTATAAGATTATACGGGTTGTAATGTACAATCGGCGTTTCAAATCTTATATTTTGTTTAGATATATTTTTTTTTGTAGAAAAAACTTAGATTTAATGTTTATAAATAAATTTTGAATTTTTAACGGTTGATGATAAATTATGAAATTCTTACCAAATATTCCTATTAATTTTTTTTTTTTTATTTTTTTTTATTTTTGTGAAAACAAATTTTCTCTAAAATTTTATTTATCCCTTTATCCCTTCTAAGGGATAAATTAAATTTTAGAGAAAATTTGTTTTCACAAAAATAAAAAAAAAATAAAAAAATACTCACGCGTAGCCAAGGAGTATTCGAGTTTAAGTTTTGAAGATGAACCCTGCAGATGCCCCAGGGACGGCGCTGTGGCGGCTCAAAGTAGGGTACCTACGACATTTTTGTTTTTCATCCAAATACAAAGATTTTTATATTTTCTGACTCGGGGGAGTTTTCCAGATTTTTCCTACCGAGCGCGTCCCCGGGTGGCGGATAGGGGGTGGTGATGGACCATCTGTCCTCTCCCAGCTTTAATTTCACTTAAGCTGAGGGAGGGCAGATTGTCCACCACCTGGGAATATTATATTCCCCGCGGACCAAAAAACTGCAAAAAAAAAAACAAATATGGAAAATAAAAATAAAAAGATAAAAGTTACGGTGCAGGGCCTAAATAACCCAGTACCGGCGGCAAGTGTTGATCTACTCGCGAGTCACGTGTCGTCGTCATCCTGCAATCGTGAGCAGAATACTACTACGGAGGTGGGTACCTTGGCCTCCGTGGCGGACAATGCGTCAAGTGTACAGCATGCCGCTGGGGTGAAAGAGAAGGATGTACTCGGAGAGAGCTCTAAGCTACCTCAGCCTTTAAATATAGGTGAGGGTTCCGACTCTGAATCCTCAGATGATAATAATAATACCATTATAGCAAATCCCAAAAAGGATGAAGTAGAGCAAATGGTGAAAGAGGTGAGTGATAGCATAGCTAAACTACCTATTACTAAGAAAAGACTTTCTGGAGCACAGAGGAGGAAGTTGAAAAAGATGCTTCAGGAAATCATAGTTAGTCAATCCCACGACAACCCAAAGGAAAAATCGGACTCTCTCACAAGATCTGAGGCAAAAAGGATCAGGTCTCCCGAGGAGTTGACAACTGAGAATAAACCTAAGAAGAAAAAGAGCTCCCCGTCTTCTAATACACAGTCGAAGCAAAGCCATACTTCACTCAAAGGAATCTCAAGTGAGAATCCTGCGAGTAAGGGTGACAACGCCAAGCCAGATATTCCGAAGACGAACACGTCGGCGAAATCAACCTCGAAGGTAAGGGAATCTCAAAAGAAGCCCCGAAAAACGAGGAAGGAGAAGCTAGACGGAGGAAAAGAGCCGCCATCTTACGCCAAAGTTGCCAGAAGTAGGCACCGGGACGATCTCTGCTATGCAGTTTACGATGCCGGTAATCCGACAGGCAAAATTCCAATAGACCAACAGAGTAAAATAGAAGACCTGGTCAACAATAAGATAGTGGACCATGCAATCGCTTCAAAGGGCAAACAACCAATAGAGAGCGAGAGCTGCGAGTTCAGCATGGACGTGATGTTGATGAGGTTGGCATCTCACCAATGTGTTAGCACCCTAAAGAACTTGGTGGAAAGTATCCCTCCTCCCTGGGACGGCGCTAGGCTGGGACTGGCAAAGAAGAGCGAGCTTCCGGTGCTCCTAAAGTCCACTGTCTACATAAAAGGATGGGGCAGTAAACTGGCTAATGAACGTATACTGGAAATTCTTGGAGGTCAAAATGCTGAGCTGGCCGTGGAAAAATGGGATGTCTTTTACAGGAAAGAAGAACCTGAGGGAACTTTATTTGTAATAGGTATCGACCAGAAATCCATGGCTAGTCTTGCCAAGAATAAAGGTAGGGCTTACTTCGCCTCTAAATCTGTCATATTCAAAATTGGGAAGGTGCCGATTGGAAGGGCTGTTACAACAAGCCTCGAAAAGGACACTAAAAAACCTAAGACCACAGCATCAGTATCCACTACTGATAACGTTGAGGAGTCAAATCCTAAAATCGAGGAATTTACCATTAACTCGCCAGAAGAAAGTGTAGTTGCCCTTTCCAAAATTGGAAAGGCGCCGATTGAAAGGGCTGTCAAAACCGGCCCCGACAAGGACACTAAAACACCTAAGACAGTACCCAAAGCATCATTAGCAAGTACTAGCAATGTTGAGGAGTCAAATCCTAAAAGCGAGGAGGAAATCACTCACCCGCCAGAAGACAGAACAGCAATGCTCTCCAGAATTGGGAATGTGTCTATTAAAAATACTGCTATCCCTATGCCTGATAAGGACACCGCAGTGCCATCAACAGTACTCACTGCATTAATATCCACTTCAGGCTATCCGGAGGAATCAAATCTAAAGAGCGAGGAGGTGACCACCAACTCGCTGGAAGACAATTTAATGGATGACCATGATTGAGGTTATCCAAATAAACCTCCATCGGAGCGAGACAGCTACCAACGATCTGATGGCTAAAATCAACACAGGTAAAATACGTATAGCTTTAATCCAGGAACCTTGGACGATTCGCAACAAGGTTTCTGGATTAAATCACGTAAATTTCCAACTTTTCTACGCTGATACAGGATCTCGCCCGAGAACATGTATCTTATGTCACAAGAACTTATGTTTTCTCCTCTCAACAGGATTATCAACATCGGATGCAACGGTGCTGAAACAAGGTCGTGGCAACATATTCCTTGCATCTATTTACCTGCCTTTCGATTCTCCGACACTACCACTAACGTCGGATCTGATGAAACTGGTTGAAGAGGCACAAAGGAAAAATAAGAAAATTGTAATAGGTTGTGATGCCAACTCGCATCATGTAGCTTGGGGTAGTACAAACACCAATCGCAGGGGACAAGCCCTCATGGATTTCTTTAATACTAAAGACTTGATAACATTGAACTTAGGTAATAAAGCTACCTTCGTCAATAGAATCAGAGAAGAAGTATTAGATATAACCATATGTTCAGAAGAGCTTATAAACGAAATTCAGGATTGGAGAGTTTCGGACGAGCACTCCTTTTCTGATCATCGGTACATAAGATTCAAAATACTAAGGCCACCACCAAAGCCGATAAAGTTTCGGAATAGTCTAAAACTAATTGGACAATGTTCGGGACCTTACTAAAGAACCATTTAGGTCAGGACACTTTTCAATGTCGAAATAAAGAGGATATAGATGCCAAAGTGGAAACGTTCACAAGTGCCCTGGTTGAATCGTTCGAGGACAGCTGCCCTCTGCGAGAGCGGAGATCTGCCCAGGAAAAACCCTGGGTAACTGGGGAGATCCGGAACCTTGGGAAGACTCTTCGTAAACTATTTAACCGGGCACGGCGTAAAAAGACCGCAGTATACTGGGATGAGTATCGTAATAAACTTGGTGAATATAAGAAAATCGTTCGAAAAGCCAAACGAGACTCCTGGAAACTTTTCTGTGAACAGGTAGATAGCGTAAATGACGTATCGAAGATAAAAAAATTCCTATCCAAAACTCATGTCCAACCGGAATCTATGATCGATGACACGGGCAGGAGGCTTGAGGATATGGAGGAGACAATGAAACTCCTAATGGATTCTCATTTCCCACCCGGTATATCGAATAACATAGATGAACCGATATTGAAGGAAGGGGAGGGTAACACGGAAATAGTTATTACAACTGACATGGTTAAAGGGGCAATCAAGAGATTTGCTCCCTATAAAGCTGCAGGGCCGGATGGAATTTTCCCGGCACTTTTGCAGATGGAGGCGGGACTGGTTTCCGTACATCTGTCACAGATATTCACCGCATGCTTAAAATTGGCATATACCCCAGTTAAATGGCAGGATGCAAGGGTAATATTTATACCCAAACCAGGGAAACCTAGCTATGCGACACCTAAGTCCTATCGACCGATAAGTCTTACGTCCTTCCTACTTAAAACCTTGGAACGGATAGTCGATAGCATGGTTAAAAGCAGCATACCATACAATGACCTTAAATATAAGCAGCATGCTTATGTAAAGGGACGATCGGTGGAAACCGCTTTAAATGAAGTTGTCCACTACATAGGTGAATCTTTCGATAGCAAACTGTATACACTGGCAGTATGCATTGACATCGAAGGCGCTTTCAATAACGTGCACACTGATAACCTTATCCAATCCCTAGACCAGTTTTATGTTGACCGGGTGCTCCGTAACTGGATCAACTACATGCTAAGGAACAGATGGATAAGCTGCGAGATGTACGAAATAACTATCAGGAAAAAGGTATTTCGCGGTATACCACAGGGTGGCATTTTGTCACCTTTACTCTGGGTCACCACGATTAATAGCCTCCTAAGGACCCTAACCGAGAAAGGACTTAGACCTGTCTGCTATGCAGACGATGTCGTAATACTTTTAAAGGGAAAGGATCCAAATTACTTGTGTAGAAGAGCTGAGGAGGCTCTGAATACGGCCTTGAGCTGGGCTCAACCGAGAGGCCTCAATGTTAACCCGGCGAAGACGGAAATCTGTCTTTTCACAAGAAAGACAAAAATTTCTACATATACTGAACCTTGCTTCTTGGGCAAGAAGATACCGGTGACAGACAAAGTTAAGTACTTAGGTGTAATACTTGACCGGAAATTAGAATGGAGACACCACATAGAGGATAGGATCAACAAGGCACATCGGTGCTGGTCGATATGTAGGAGAACCATAGGCATGAAATGGGGTCTTAGCCCTACTATGACACATTGGAAGGTTATACACATTCATCGGACGTGCCTGACCGCATACCAGACACTGAATATGTCGGAAACTTTGAAACGCTAATCCCAGATAGAATGTCTTGGTCAAGCGGAACATTAGAGCAAATACCAGTAGGAATCCGTTGCTACACGGATGGCTCTAAATTAGGGGACAAAGTGGGTCTGGGGTTCTATATTGAAGACCCAGAAACAGAAATATACCACCGTTTACCTAATCATAACACAAGCTTCCAGGCAGAAGTACGAGCAATAACGGAATGTGTAAATTGGATTAGAATAAATATATAAATAAATATTAATATATTTACCGACAGCCAGAAGGCAATTTGTGCGATATCAGGTGATAGAATTAAATCTAAGACCGTATTGGATTGTAAGAAAGCTTTAACTGAATACTCTCCCAGAGGTAAGGTTCACATCATATGGGTACCAGGCCACTCGGGAGTAATCGGCAACGAAAGGGCGAATGTAATAGCTTTAAAGGGAAGGGAGCTCGATGTAGTTAACCTGACAAACGCAAAACCATTCGACGCAACAAAAGCTGAATTAAAAATATGGATGAGAGAATCCCATAAGGCCTCTTGGAATAATGAAACGGTGGGTAGAACCACAAAGATTCTATGGGGTGACCCTGATGAGAGCAAGACGAGAAATCTTCTCAAAATGAGCAAGTCTGAGGTTAGTATGATGGTACGTATTCTCAGTGGACACACAGGATTACGAGCACATCTATACAAAATTGGACGTGCGAATTCAGACGAATGTAGAGCATGTGGAGAGGACAGTGAAACTCTGGAGCACTTTCTTTGCCATTGTCAGGCATTCGTCGAAGTTAGATCCAAGTATCTTGGAAGTGATGTTATTCCGGAAATAACATTCTTAACCAAGACCGATTGGAAGATTCTTAGGAATTACGTCCAGGAAACTGAGTTTCTGAACATGGAAAAATAATACATTCAATGAACATTTTTTTTTTTTTCTTGAATTGGAGCGCACAACAGGCCCGATAGTGGCCTAGGTGTATTTCTTCGGATTTGATGTAGTATACATCCTCCTATAAACCTGGGAGAGTATTCAGTTAAAGCTTTCTTACAATCCAATACGGTCTTAGATTTAATTCTATCACCTGATATCGCACAAATTGCCTTCTGGCTGTCGGTAAATATATTAAGCCCTGTGGGCGCCATGTTTATTCTAATCCAATTTACACATTCCGTTATTGCTCGTACTTCTGCCTGGAAGCTTGTGTTATGATTAGGTAAACGGTGGTATATTTCTGTTTCTGGGTCTTCAATATAGAACCCCAGACCCACTTTGTCCCCTAATTTAGAGCCATCCGTGTAGCAACGGATTCCTACTGGTATTTGCTCTAATGTTCCGCTTGACCAAGACATTCTATCTGGGATTAGCGTTTCAAAGTTTCCGACATATTCAGTGTCTGGTATGCGATCAGGCACGTCCGATGAATGTGTATAACCTTCCAATGTGTCCAGTATACATTGATGACGTGTCCTATAACCGTTTTTGGCCAGTTCGCCTAAAGTAAAGAGCCGTTCGGCTGTAAGCGCCGCCTCATATCTTATATATGTTTCAATGGGTGGAATATCTAGCAACGTTTCCAGAGCCTTGGTTGAAGTAGTACACATGGCACCACTTATACCCAAGCAGCATGTACGCTGAACTCCCTGTAGTAGTTTGATATTACACTTTTTGTCCAAAGCAGTCCACCAGATTATTGAAGCATAAGCTAGAATTGGTCTAATTACACTTTTATAAAGCCAATTTGTCATAGTAGGACTAAGACCCCATTTCATGCCTATGGTTCTCCTACATATCGCCCAGCACCGATGTGCCTTGTTGATCCTATCCTCTATGTGGTGTCTGCATTTTAATTTCCGGTCAAGTATTACACCTAAGTACTTAACTTTGTCTGTCACCGGTATCTTCTTGCCCAAGAAGCAAGGTTCAGTATATGTAGAAATTTTTGTCTTTCTTGTGAAAAGACAGATTTCCGTCTTCGCCGGGTTAACATTGAGGCCTCTCGGTTGAGCCCAGCTCAAGGCCGTATTCAGAGCCTCCTCAGCTCTTCTACACAAGTAATTTGGATCCCTTCCCTTTAAAAGTATTACGACATCGTCTGCATAGCAGACAGGTCTAAGTCCTTTCTCGGTTAGGGTCCTTAGGAGGCTATTAATCGTGGTGACCCAGAGTAAAGGTGACAAAATGCCACCCTGTGGTATACCGCGAAATACCTTTTTCCTGATAGTTATATCGTACATCTCGCAGCTTTTCCATCTGTTCCTTAGCATGTAGTTGATCCAGTTACGGAGCACCCGGTCAACATAAAACTGGTCTAGGGATTGGATAAGGGTATCAGTGTGCACGTTATTGAAAGCGCCTTCGATGTCAATGCATACTGCCAGTGTATACAGTTTGTTATCGAAAGATTCACCTATGTAGTGGACAACTTCATTTAAAAGCGTTTTCCACCGATCGTCCCTTTACATAAGCATGCTGCTTATATTTAAGGTCATTGTATGGTATGCTGCTTTTAACCATGCTATCGACTATCCGTTCCAAGGTTTTAAGTAGGAAGGACGTAAGACTTATCGGTCGATAGGACTTAGGTGTCGCATAGCTAGGTTTCCCTGGTTTGGGTATAAATATTACCCTTGCATCCTGCCATTTAACTGGGGTATATGCCAATTTTAAGCATGCGGTGAATATCTGTGACAGATGTACGGAAACCAGTCCCGCCTCCATCTGCAAAAGTGCCGGGAAAATTCCATCCGGCCCTGCAGCTTTATAGGGAGCAAATCTCTTGATTGCCCCTTTAACCATGTCAGTTGTAATAACTATTTCCGTGTTACCCTCCCCTTCCTCCAATATCGGTTCATCTATGTTATTCGATATACCGGGTGGGAAATGAGAATCCATTAGGAGTTTCATTGTCTCCTCCATATCCTCAAGCCTCCTGCCCGTGTCATCGATCATAGATTCCGGTTGGACATGAGTTTTGGATAGGAATTTTTTTATCTTCGATACGTCATTTACGCTATCTACCTGTTCACAGAAAAGTTTCCAGGAGTCTCGTTTGGCTTTTCGAACGATTTTCTTATATTCACCAAGTTTATTACGATACTCATCCCAGTATACTGCGGTCTTTTTACGCCGTGCCCGGTTAAATAGTTTGCGAAGAGTCTTCCCAAGGTTCCGGATCTCCCCAGTTACCCAGGGTTTTTCCTGGGCAGATCTCCGCTCTCGCAGAGGGCAGCTGTCCTCGAACGATTCAACCAGGGCACTTGTGAACGTTTCCACTTTGGCATCTATATCCTCTTTATTTCGACATTGAAAAGTGTCCTGACCTAAACGGTTGTTTAGTAAGGTCCCGAACATTGTCCAATTAGTTTTAGACTTATTCCGAAACTTTATTGGCTTTGGTGGTGGCCTTAGTATTTTGAATCTTATGTACCGATGATCAGAAAAGGAGTGCTCGTCCGAAACTCTCCAATCCTGAATTTCGTTTATAAGCTCTTCTGAACATATAGTTATATCTAATACTTCTTCTCTGATTCTATTGACGAAGGTAGCTTTATTACCTAAGTTCAATGTTATCAAGTCTTTAGTATTAAAGAAATCCATGAGGGCTTGTCCCCTGCGATTGGTGTTTGTACTACCCCAAGCTACATGATGCGAGTTGGCATCACAACCTATTACAATTTTCTTATTTTTCCTTTGTGCCTCTTCAACCAGTTTCATCAGATCCGACGTTGGTGGTAGTGTCGGAGAATCGAAAGGCAGGTAAATAGATGCAAGGAATATGTTGCCACGACCTTGCTTCAGCACCGTTGCATCCGATGTTGATAATCCTGTTGAGAGGAGAAAACATAAGTTCTTGTGACATAAGATACATGTTCTCGGGCGAGATCCTGTATCAGCGTAGAAAAGTTGGAAATTTACGTGATTACGTTGGTAGCTGTCTCGCTCCGATGGAGGTTTATTTGGATAACCTCAATCATGGTCATCCATTAAACTGTCTTCCAGCGAGTTGGTGGTCACCTCCTCGCTCTTTGGATTTGACTCCTCCGGATAGCCTGAAGTGGCTATTAATGCAGTGAGTACTGTTGATGGCACTGCGGTGTCCTTATCAGGCATAGGAATAGCAGCATTTTTAATAGACACATTCCCAATTCTGGAGAGCATTGCTGTTCTGTCTTCTGGCGGGTGAGTGATTTCCTCCTCGCTTTTAGGATTTGACTCCTCAACATTGCTAGTACTTGCTAATGATGCTTTCGGTACTGTGTTAGGTGTTTTAGTGTCCTTGTCGGGGCCGGTTTTGACAGCCCTTTCAATCGGCGCCTTCCCAATTTTGGAAAGGGCAACTACACTTTCTTCTGGCGAGTTAATGGTAAATTCCTCGATTTTAGGATTGACTCCTCAACGTTATCAGTAGTGGATACTGATGCTGTGGTCTTAGGTTTTTAGTGTCCTTTTCGAGGCTTGTTGTAACAGCCCTTCCAATCGGCACCTTCCCAATTTTGAATATGACAGATTTAGAGGCGAAGTAAGCCCTACCTTTATTCTTGGCAAGACTAGCCATGGATTTCTGGTCGATACCTATTACAAATAAAGTTCCCTCAGGTTCTTCTTTCCTGTAAAAGACATCCCATTTTTCCACGGCCAGCTCAGCATTTTGACCTCCAAGAATTTCCAGTATACGTTCATTAGCCAGTTTACTGCCCCATCCTTTTATGTAGACAGTGGACTTTAGGAGCACCGGAAGCTCGCTCTTCTTTGCCAGTCCCAGCCTAGCGCCGTCCCAGGGAGGAGGGATACTTTCCACCAAGTTCTTTAGGGTGCTAACACATTGGTGAGATGCCAACCTCATCAACATCACGCCCATGCTGAACTCGCAGCTCTCGCTCTCTATTGGTTGTTTGCCCTTTGAAGCGATTGCATGGTCCACTATCTTATTGTTGACCAGGTCTTCTATTTTACTCTGTTGGTCTATTGGAATTTTGCCTGTCGGATTACCGGCATCGTAAACTGCATAGCAGAGATCGTCCCGGTGCCTACTTCTGGCAACTTTAGCGTAAGATGGCGGCTCTTTTCCTTTTCCTCCGTCTAGCTTCTCCTTCCTCGTTTTTCGGGGCTTCTTTTGAGATTCCCTTACCTTCGAGGTTGATTTCGCCGACGTGTTCGTCTTCGGAATATCTGGCTTGGCGTTGTCACCCTTACTCGCAGGATTCTCACTTGAGATTCCTTTGGGTGAAGTATGGCTTGGCTTCGACTGTATATTAGAAGACGGGGAGCTCTTTTTCTTCTTAGGTTTATTCTCAGTTGTCAACTCCTCGGGAGACCTGATCCTTATCTCTTATAATATCCGAGTTATAGGCATTTAAAAATTTAGTGATACAAAATTTACCATACCTTGGTCCTCCTTTTTTTGAATACCGGGCGTAATTTTAGACCAAATGGACTAACTTCTTGTTAGTTAGACAACAAAATTTCCAATAATATACAAAAAATTTCAGATCAATATCATTTACAGATCCAAAAATATACGTTTTTTAATTTAAAAATTCAATAAATTTTGATTTTTGCCGTTTTTTTGCCAAAAATGTGTCTTAACTCTTTTATTAATAAAATAAAATTTTCTTTAAGAACATATAACAATTTTATAGTTTTCTAAAAGGTATCTTTACGCAGAACGCTTTGGCGTAAAAAACTTGTCCTATTTTTTGAAAATGTTGCCACTGTTTCCTTCCGAATATGACCTATTTTTATCAAAACTTAAACTTTGGGCGACCTGTTCTAAAATCCCAAAGCTGGGATCAGAAAACTGAAAGCAGTTTTGGAAACCTCAATATGTTTTCTATTTACTCCAAAAGTATTTTCCCAGCCCTGAAAGAAATGTGGACCCTATGGGCAAAAATGTAAAAAATCCCATTTTTGGGATTTTCATTCCTCTTTTTGGGAATTGCGGGATGCCCTTTGACCTTTTCAATTTTTTTTTGCATTTTCTTATTTGAAATGACAAATTTAACAAGTGTTGAAAATTTCATTGAGTTTTGTTCATAAATAAAGATTTTGTCATATATTACATATTAGTTTAATATCTAAAACTATGATTTATATCAAAATTTTAATAGGCCCTTAATATCTTTTTTTAGTTAGATATGGAAATTCTCGATTCTTTACAAAAATTTTCAAGCCAATATCTCAATTACATTCAAAAATATGTTAATTTAAACCTGTATCCTTTAATTTCATATTTTACATATTTTAGTATTAAATATGACAGAACATATTTAAATCTTATATTTACCTATTTTCTATTTGTTTGCTTATCCTTATAATTGAAAGGTCCTATTATGCTTAAATTTTCAGAAATTTATAACTATTATACCCTCCACCACCATCAGTGGTGATAGAGGGTATATATAACTTTGTCATTCCGTGTGTAACACCAAGAAATATTCATCTGAGACCTAACAAAGTATATATATTCTTGGACCTTATGAAATTCTGAGTCGATTTAGCTATGTCCGTCTGTCCGTCCGTCCGTCCGTCCGTCCGTCTGTCTGTCTGTCTGTCTGTATAAAACATTCTCACGTTAACACGAAGCAACAAAAATTAACGAAATTCACCCAAAATATTTATTATTGTCCTAAGCAGTTTGGTATTGAAAACGAGCAAAATCGGTTCACACCGGGAAATGTTATGAATCAAAATTTGAAACAACCTCGAAAAAAATAAGCATTTTTTACACATCCTGATGTAATTTTCTCGAAAACTATGAAAGATAATTCCATGAAAATCAGCATACATTCGTTTCTACACAAGAGCTTGACTCCTGCTGAAAATTGCCAGAATCGGTCCACAATTTCATATACCTCCCATACAAAAGTACATATTCCCGGAAAATGGGTTTTTTGTTAATAACTTCCGTCACAATGTCGAAATCTTTACAAAATTTTATAAATTACAATGTTATGTCAATAGAATTCATTCAGAGAAAAAATTTTCTGGATCGGTCCATAATTGGACATAGCTCCCATACAAGGTCCCCTCCCGAAAATAACTTAAACGCAAATAATTCATTTCTAAATCAAGTTATCTATATAAAATTTAGTACAAGTATTGCCCTCACATACAGAAGTATTACTGTAAATTTTTTTTTCCATCGGTCCATAATTGGTCATAGCTCCCATACAAGGTCCCCTCCCGAAAATCACTTAAACGCGCATAACTCATTACTAACATAAGACATCCATATAAAATTTAGTACAAGTATTACTCATGTGCACAGAAATATTATTGTGAAAATTTTTTCCGATCGGTCCATAATTGGTCATAGCTCCCATACACGGTCCCCTCCCGAAAATCACTTAAACGCACATAACTCATTAACGAATTAAGATATCTATATAAAATTTGGTACAAGTATAGTTCATATGCACAAAAATATTACTGTAAATTTTTTTCCGATCGGTTCTTAATTGGTGATAGCTCCCACTCAAGGTCCCCTCCCGAAAATCACTTAAACGCACATAACTCATTACTAAATTAAGATATCCACATAAAATTTGGTACAGGTATTGCTCACATATACAGAAATATTACTGTGGAATCGGTCCATACTTTGTCATAGCTCCCATACAAGGACCCTTCCAGAAAATCACTTAAACGCGCATAACTCATTATTAATTAAGATATCCATATAAAATTTGGTACAAGTATTGCTCAAATGAACAGAAATATTACTGTGAAATTTTTATCCGATCGGTCCATAATAGGTCATAGCTCCCATACAAGGTCCCTTCCCGAAAATCACTTAAACGCGCATAACTCATTTCTAAATTAAGATATCCATATAAAATTTGGTACAAGTATTGCTCAAATGAACAGAAATATTACTGTGAAATTTTTTTCCGATCGGTCCATAATAGGTCATAGCTCCCATACAAGGTCCCTTCCCGAAAATCACTTAAACGCGCATAACTCATTACTAAATTAAGATATCCATATAAACTTTTGTACAAGTATTGCTCATATGCACAGAAATATTACTGTAAAATTTTTTTCCTATCAGTCCATCCTTGGTCATAGCTCCCATACAAGGTCCCTTCCCGAAAATCACTTAAACGCGCATAACTCATTACTAAATTAAGATATCCATATAAAATTTTGTACAAGTATTGCTCATATACACAGAAATATTACTGTAAAATTTTTTTCCTATTGGTCCATCCTTGGTCATAGCTCCCATGCAAGGTTCCCTCCCGAAAATCACATAAATGCACATAACTCATTACTAAATTAAAATATCCATACATTTACCACAAATATTGCTCTTATATACATAAATTACACTATAAAATTGTTTTACGATCGGTCCATACTTGGTCATAGCTCTCATACTAGGCACCCTCCAGAAAATTACTTAAACGTACAATATTCATTACCAAATAATGATATAAATGCAGAATTTTGAAATTTTGTTTTTATATACACAATTAGTCATAGCTCCCATCAGCGTTGCCAATTTAGCGCTTTTGGCGCTAGATTTAGCCCCTTTTAACAATCCAAAAGTCGCATTTTTTCCTCTTAGCGCTTTTTTGGAAAAAGGCGCTAAATTAACGCTTATTTCAACAAATGAAAAATCTTTTTAATAACATAAAATTATTCTAGTTTAACAATAAAGATAAAACGGAATAATTTTAGACAGTACTCTGCCGTACAAATTTATTAAAGTTCCTTTTTCTAAACTTTCCATATTATGAGTAATTCAAAGATCTTTTAGTGTGATGAGTTATTTTAAAACTTTAAAACTAAAATAAAAAATATTCACCTTTTTCGCCAAAAGAATTGAAATCTGTTTATTCTTAAATTTTCAATACCTTCGAAGGGAAAATTGATTTCGTGAAATTCCACAACAGTTGATTTTGATCGTAACAGTTTTTATTGATCAGAAAATTCTATAAAAATTCACAACAAGGGAAGTTTTTCACGTCAAAAAAGGGAAAAGTTGTAAATTAACTTAATTTTAGTTAGGTTAACTTGAACTTGAAATTAAAATTGCATTTCGTGAAAACTATTGATATTTTAATGTGAATAATACAAAAATAATTTTGATCGCACAAAGTTTGATTCACAAAAATTTAGCATTCTTTTTTTATAACTTCACTGTCAAGGAAACAATTACTTGACGATTACTTCAGTTTTTTCACAAAGTTTTGGCTCTTAGTATTTTTGGAAATGAAGAGTTTAATTAAATTTATTATGGGGAATTTAAAAAAATCTCTTTGACTAGTTATTGAGATCTTGATCGATGATAGCAATTAGTCATTGAATAAGAAAATCAAACATATTTGTAGTAATTTTTTTAATAAACAAATTTTAGCTAAATACTATATTTTTTAAGACTGTGTAAAAATATAATTTTAGCGCTTTTTAGTGCGTTTTGAGTGAATGGACGGCGCGTTTTAGTATAAAATAGTTGACAACTCTGGCTCCCATACAAAGTCCTCTTTCGAAAATCTCTTAAATGCACATTACTCATTACCAAATAAAGCTATTGATACAAAAATTCTATTTCAAGATTTTTGCACGATCGGTTCATAACACACATTACTTATTACTAAATTACGATATAGATACAAAATTTTACTGAAATATAGCTTTCATGTCCAGAAGTTTTGCTCAAAGAATTTTTTACGATCGGTCTACAATTGGTCATATCTCCCATACTAGGTCCTGCCCCTAAAACCGTATTTAACTAGTTGCATTATCAATTTGTGTAGAACAAAATTATATATATGTATTTTGAAAATCCTTAAATCTTTCACACACATGCATACATGCAAATTAATAAAAATCGCCAAGCGTTGGTAATGTTCAATAAATCTTGGAATTGTAATAGATTTGAGCTGTTTGAATCTAGGGATTTTTATATTTAAGATATGATAAAACTTATTTCTACAAATATTTGATCAATTAGAAAAGTATTAATATAAAAGTAGCTGGTGGAGGGTATTTAAGATTCGGCTCAGCCGAATATAGCACTCTAACTTGTTTTTTACCTAAATTTTTTTGACAGATCATTTCGTTCTGTTTCGTTTATGATCATGTAGGTAAAAATATACAGGTAATGATAATTTCGATTCATTCACTAATAAGAAATATCAATGACTGAATTACAGGTTATAGTAATATAGTCCTAAATGCTAATAGGTAGACAATTCGTAATTTTTTACTTTGGAATACCTGTATCGGAAATGACAAGAATTGGTATATAAGTAAACTTCTCAGATTTTAAGCACCATATTTAATAAATCTACAATGAAGATTACATTAAACTACGAAGAGCTGTGTTCCGTTTTATGGGGCCAGAAAGAATTGAAGACATTTCAAATTATATAAAAACTACATATAGTAGAAAAGTAGACAAAACAGGCATATCAAAAATTGAAAACTTTTCAAAACTTTTTGATGTAAAAAGTAAGTCTGTGGATGGAAATCAAAGAAATTTCGATTAAAATTTTGTAGTTGGATGGAAACTACTACGGAAATCTCAACTTACAACACATCAACAGGAGCGCCTTGCAAGTCATACGAAGACTTATGTATAAGGTCAAAAAAAAAAAAGAGGGTCACACAAAAACTTTTTTCAATCTCATGTGACGGTTTATCAGCACTTCCAGAATACAAACAAGCTTGTGGAAGTCGGACATTAGCAGACTACAAAAGTGTATTTATGTCATCATTAGTGCCATTACGAATTCGTTCATATTCCCTTAATCCATCATCGTCAAGCATCGGAAATTCATTTGAAGATATATGGATCAATACAACTCCGGGTTCAAAAAATTTTTGTAGACCCATTGGATTTGAATATATAAAGGAGTCAAAGAAAACAACAAAAGATTTAGTGGAATATTTAAAAGATGAAATAAATGCACTGGAGCCCATTTGCATAAAAATAAAGGAATTCTCTATTAACGTATCATATCAGCTAAGCTTAACAATGATTGATGGAAAGGTCAGCAATGCCATAACAGAAACTTCTGGAGATGCTCAATATGTAATGAGAAAAAGTCGCAATTCTCAAATATAAACAAAAGCAGAAGTATTAATGAAGAAGTCCTGTCTTTCGGAATTTCACCACTTCATGCCAGAATACGATTTTTGGATTACTTTTTACACATAGCATACGACCTCAAATATAGAAGTGTGCCAGAGAATCTTACTAAATCAACAAAAAACAAGTTAGAGTGCTATATTCGGCTGAGCCGAATCTTAAATACCCTCCACCAGCTACTTTTATATTAATACTTTTCTAATTGATCAAATATTTGTAGAAATAAGTTTTATCATATCTTAAATATAAAAATCCCTAGATTCAAACAGCTCAAATCTATTACAATTCCAAGATTTATTGAACATTACCAACGCTTGGCGATTTTTATTAATTTGCATGTATGCATGTGTGTGAAAGATTTAAGGATTTTCAAATACATATATATAATTTTGTTCTACACAAATTGATAATGCAACTAGTTAAATACGGTTTTAGGGGCAGGACCTAGTATGGGAGATATGACCAATTGTAGACCGATCGTAAAAAATTCTTTGAGCAAAACTTCTGGACATGAAAGCTATATTTCAGTAAAATTTTGTATCTATATCGTAATTTAGTAATAAGTAATGTGTGTTATGAACCGATCGTGCAAAAATCTTGAAATAGAATTTTTGTATCAATAGCTTTATTTGGTAATGAGTAATGTGCATTTAAGAGATTTTCGAAAGAGGACTTTGTATGGGAGCCAGAGTTGTCAACTATTTTATACTAAAACGCGCCGTCCATTCACTCAAAACGCACTAAAAAGCGCTAAAATTATATTTTTACACAGTCTTAAAAAATATAGTATTTAGCTAAAATTTGTTTATTAAAAAAATTACTACAAATATGTTTGATTTTCTTATTCAATGACTAATTGCTATCATCGATCAAGATCTCAATAACTAGTCAAAGAGATTTTTTTAAATTCCCCATAATAAATTTTAATTAAACTCTTCATTTCCAAAAATACTAAGAGCCAAAACTTTGTGAAAAAACTGAAGTAATCGTCAAGTAATTGTTTCCTTGACAGTGAAGTTATAAAAAAAGAATGCTAAATTTTTGTGAATCAAACTTTGTGCGATCAAAATTATTTTTGTATTATTCACATTAAAATATCAATAGTTTTCACGAAATGCAATTTTAATTTCAAGTTCAAGTTAACCTAACTAAAATTAAGTTAATTTACAACTTTTCCCTTTTTTGACGTGAAAAACTTCCCTTGTTGTGAATTTTTTATAGAATTTTCTGATCAATAAAAACTGTTACGATCAAAATCAACTGTTGTGGAATTTCACGAAATCAATTTTCCCTTCGAAGGTATTGAAAATTTAAGAATAAACAGATTTCAATTCTTTTGGCGAAAAAGGTGAATATTTTTTTATTTTAGTTTTAAAGTTTTAAAATAACTCATCACACTAAAAGATCTTTGAATTACTCATAATATGGAAAGTTTAGAAAAAGGAACTTTAATAAATTTGTACGGCAGAGTACTGTCTAAAATTATTCCGTTTTATCTTTATTGTTAAACTAGAATAATTTTATGTTATTAAAAAGATTTTTCATTTGTTGAAATAAGCGTTAATTTAGCGCCTTTTTCCAAAAAAGCGCTAAGAGGAAAAAATGCGACTTTTGGATTGTTAAAAGGGGCTAAATCTAGCGCCAAAAGCGCTAAATTGGCAACGCTGATGGGAGCTATGACTAATTGTGTATATAAAAACAAAATTTCAAAATTCTGCATTTATATCATTATTTGGTAATGAATATTGTACGTTTAAGTAATTTTCTGGAGGGTGCCTAGTATGAGAGCTATGACCAAGTATGGACCGATCGTAAAACAATTTTATAGTGTAATTTATGTATATAAGAGCAATATTTGTGGTAAATGTATGGATATTTTAATTTAGTAATGAGTTATGTGCATTTATGTGATTTTCGGGAGGGAACCTTGCATGGGAGCTATGACCAAGGATGGACCAATAGGAAAAAAATTTTACAGTAATATTTCTGTGTATATGAGCAATACTTGTACAAAATTTTATATGGATATCTTAATTTAGTAATGAGTTATGCGCGTTTAAGTGATTTTCGGGAAGGGACCTTGTATGGGAGCTATGACCAAGGATGGACTGATAGGAAAAAAATTTTACAGTAATATTTCTGTGCATATGAGCAATACTTGTACAAAAGTTTATATGGATATCTTAATTTAGTAATGAGTTATGCGCGTTTAAGTGATTTTCGGGAAGGGACCTTGTATGGGAGCTATGACCTATTATGGACCGATCGGAAAAAAATTTCACAGTAATATTTCTGTTCATTTGAGCAATACTTGTACCAAATTTTATATGGATATCTTAATTTAGAAATGAGTTATGCGCGTTTAAGTGATTTTCGGGAAGGGACCTTGTATGGGAGCTATGACCTATTATGGACCGATCGGATAAAAATTTCACAGTAATATTTCTGTTCATTTGAGCAATACTTGTACCAAATTTTATATGGATATCTTAATTAATAATGAGTTATGCGCGTTTAAGTGATTTTCTGGAAGGGACCTTGTATGGGAGCTATGACAAAGTATGGACCGATTCCACAGTAATATTTCTGTATATGTGAGCAATACCTGTACCAAATTTTATGTGGATATCTTAATTTAGTAATGAGTTATGTGCGTTTAAGTGATTTTCGGGAGGGGACCTTGAGTGGGAGCTATCACCAATTAAGAACCGATCGGAAAAAAATTTACAGTAATATTTTGTGCATATGAACTATACTTGTACCAAATTTTATATAGATATCTTAATTCGTTAATGAGTTATGTGCGTTTAAGTGATTTTCGGGAGGGGACCGTGTATGGGAGCTATGACCAATTATGGACCGATCGGAAAAAATTTTCACAATAATATTTCTGTGCACATGAGTAATACTTGTACTAATTTTATATGGATGTCTTATGTTAGTAATGAGTTATGCGCGTTTAAGTGATTTTCGGGAGGGGACCTTGTATGGGAGCTATGACCAATTATGGACCGATGGAAAAAAAAATTTACAGTAATACTTCTGTATGTGAGGGCAATACTTGTACTAAATTTTATATAGATAACTTGATTTAGAAATGAATTATTTGCGTTTAAGTTATTTTCGGGAGGGGACCTTGTATGGGAGCTATGTCCAATTATGGGACCGATCCAGAAAATTTTTTCTCTGAATGAATTCTATTGACATAACATTGTAATTTATAAAATTTTGTAAAGATTTCGACATTGTGACGGAAGTTATTAACAAAAAACCCATTTCCGGGAATATGTACTTTTGTATGGGAGGTATATGAAATTGTGGACCGATTCTGGCAATTTTCAGCAGGAGTCAAGCTCTTGTGTTGAAACGAATGTATGCTGATTTTCATGGAATTATCTTTCATAGTTTTCGAGAAAATTACATCAGGATGTGTAAAAAATGCTTATTTTTTCGAGGTTGTTTCAAATTTTGATTCATAACATTTCCCGGTGTGAACCGATTTTGCTCGTTTTCAATACCAAACTGCTTAGGACAATAATAAATGTTTTGGGTGAATTTCGTTAATTTTTGTTGCTTCGTGTTAACGTGAGAATGTTTTATACAGACAGACAGACAGACGGACGGACGGACGGACAGACGGACATAGCTAAATCGACTCAGAATTTCATAAGGTCCAAGAATATATATACTTTGTTAGGTCTCAGATGAATATTTCTTGGTGTTACACACGGAATGACAAAGTTATATATACCCTCTATCACCACTGATGGTGGTGGAGGGTATAATAATGAAGAATTGAAAGAACTGAGAGCTGCGGAAAAAAGCAGAATCCAAGAAGAATTTAAAGTTCAGATGGGATTAACATCGACAAACCACTTCCAAGTTGCGGTAGTACAAATGACGGTAATACGGCGAGAAGGTTTTTTCGTGATTTCGAAATTACTTCAAAAATAACTGGAATCGACAAGGAGTTGCTTCGAAGAGTTAACACTATTTTAATGGCACTGAATAGTAAACATAAATTAATGGAAATCGATTTGGGGAATATACATCTGAAATTTCTAAATTACTTGTATCTCTGTATCCATGGAGGGAACTAACACCAACAGTACACAAAGTATTGTGTCATGGTCAAATAATAATTGAATCGAATATTCTTCCACTTGGAGAGTTAACAGAAGAAGCCCAGGAAGCGAGGAATCGAGATTTTAAGCATGTTCAACTATTCAGCTCAAGAAAATGCTCCAGGCAATCACAGAATGAAGATATTTTTAATAGTTTACTTCTATCTTCTGATCCTGTGCTTTCAACTATGCGAAAAGAATAAGAATTAATTGTATTATGTTTAAGATAAATAGTTCAAATAAAAAAGCTATTATACAAACTGATGATATTGTATTAAATTGTGTTTTATATTTCGGTGGGCGGGAAAAGTGGTTGTGTGGGGTTATTTAGGTGTTGTTGTGTGTGGCTCATAATAAAATTATAATTTTTTTATGGTATATACAATGTTATAGTCTTTAATAAAATAATTAACTAAATAATTTTTAAAAATTGTCCAAATATTTTATTCAACACCAAATGTATGTTCTGTCATACTTAATACTAAAATATGAAAAAGATGAAATTAAAGGACACAGGTTTAAATGAACATATTTTTGAATGTAATTGAGATATTGGCTTGAAATTTTTTGTAAGGGTCGAGAATTTCCATATCTAACTAAAAAATGATATTAAGGGATAAATATGGACTAAATTGTTTTAGCTATCTGCGACCCTATGAAAATTTTGATATAAATCATAGTTTTAGAAATTAAACAAATATGTAATATATGACAAAATCTTTATTTATGAACAAAACTCAATGAAATTTTCAACGCTTGTTAAATTTGTCATTTCAAATAAGAATATGCAAAAAAAAATTGAAAAGGTCAAAGGGCATCCCGCAATTCCCAAAAATAGGAATGAAAATCCCAAAAATGGGATTTTTTACTTTTTTGCCCATAGGGTCCACATTCTTTCAGGGCTGGGAAAATACTTTTGGAGTAAATAGAAAACATATTGAGGTTTCCAAAACTGCTTTCAGTTTTCTGATCCCAGCTTTGGGATTTTAGAACATGTCGCCCAAAGTTGAAGTTTTGATAAAAAATAGGTCATATTCGGAAGGACGCAGTGGCAACATTTTCAAAAATAGGACAAGTTTTTTACGCCAAAGCGTTCTGCGTAAAGATACCTTTTAGAAAACTATAAATTGTTATATGTTCTTAATAAAAATTTTATTTATTAATAAAAGAGTTAAGACACATTTTTGGCAAAAAACGCCAAAAATCTAAATTTTTTGAATTTTAATTAAAAAACGTATATTTTTGGATCTGTAAACGATATTGATCTGAAATTTTTGGTATATTATTGGAAATTTTGTTGTCTAACTAACAAGAAAAAATTGAGTCCATTTGGTCCAAAATTACGCCCGGTATTCAAAAAAAGGCGGACCAAGGTATGGTAAATTTTGTATCACTAAATTTTTAAATGCCTATAACTCGGATATTATAAGAGATAAGTAGTATGTCCAAGCATGTTTTTTCAAGATCCCGTCGAGCGCTTTCACAAAAATATAAAAATCTTTGTATTTGGGTGAAAAACAAAAAATGGCACGAGTTTAAAAATTTTACATGTCGTAGGTACCCTACTTTGAGCCGCCACAGCGCCGTCCCTGGGGCATCTGCATCTTCATCTTCAAAACTTAAACTCGAATACTCCTTGGCTACGCTCACGCCAAATTTTATCCCGATCGGATCAGCCGTTTAGAAATGCCAGATTTATTTCCAAAAAATTTCCATTCTGCCCCACTGTGCGATCCTTATAAAATTTTACAATGATATTAAGGTTCCTAAAAAATATGTATATGTCGAATTTCATCGCTATGGGCTGCTTTTTTAGTCAGTTATGAGCGTTAAAGTCATTTTCTGAGGGGGACCTTATATGGGGTATAGGGTCAATTATGGACCGATCCTTATAAAATTTTACAATGATATAAGATTCCTATAAAATATGTTTATGTCGTATTCATTGCTATAGCTGCTTTTTTTAGTCAGTTATGAGCGTTAATGTCATTTTTCTGAGGGGGACCTTATATGGGGGATAGGGTCAATTATGGACCGATCCTTATAAAATTTTACAATGATACTAAGATTCCTAAAAAATATGTTTATGTCGAATTTCATCGCTATAGCTGCTTCTTTTAGACAGTTATGAGCGTTAATGTCGTTTTCTGAAGGGGACCTTATATGGGGGCTAGGCGAAATCGTGGACCAATATTGCTCATTTTCAATACCAAACAAACTGCATCAATATTAAGTATTTGTGCAAAATTTCAGCTCGCTAGCTGCTTCCGTTTGGACTCTATCGTGTTTTCAACAGACGGACAGACAGACGGACAGACGGACAGACGGACGGACATGGCTAGATCGTCGTAGAATTTAATAGGGATCCAGAATATATATACTTTTATGGGTCTTAGATAATATTTCGATGTGTTACAAACGGAATGACAAAAACAATATACCCCCCCATCTTTTTTGATGGTGGGTATAAAAATATTTATTAAAGCGAAAAAGCAACAATAAATAAGCGTTCATTTTTTCTCATTTAACTATTTAATTTTTTTTTTTTTTGTTTTTTTCAATTAGCATTTAACTTTAACTATTCAGTAACATAATTTTATATACATTTTTTTCTATTACTTTTTGATTTGTGTTTAAAAAAATTATTGAAAGTAAAAGCTATTAACACTGTTTAATAATCTGGATTTTGTTTAATTATAAAGCTTTCTTTGTAAAAAAAAAAAATAATTAAAATGAACAGGTGGAGAATTTTACGACAAAAAAAGGCAAATAAATTATTTATGTAAATAAGCTGGAAATGTGATAACAAGTTTCAGTTGATAATTATCATAAAAAATTCTGAAAGGTAGGGAAAAATTAAAAGGAATTACTTTGTGGATTTAATTTAAGCAGAATTAATTATTGAGATAATTGTTATTTAAATAGGAGAAATGGGAATTTATTTCAAAAATAATTTAATGTTTAATAATCATATAATATATACACAAAAAATACATTGAATGTAAATATTCTTTTCAGAACACCAATACGTATGATTGTTATTGTCTTCTGATTATTTATGCCGATGTTGTATGGAAAAACAGGTAACCGGACTAAATTGCTTAATCGATTCATAAAGTGATTCGGAGTCAGGCATGGAAAATGCAGTACTATTATACTTTTCAGTACTTTTTTCACAACAAAAAATGACGCAAGTAAGTAGTCCAAAGACTAGATAGTAGATAGGCTTATAGATAAATCTATAGATTATATCATAAACTAATCAATTGACTAGTGCATAGGCTACTCAATAAACTAGTCAATAGATAAATAACTAGTCTATAGACCAGTCGAAATACTAGTTCATAGACAATTCAAAAAACTAGTTCATAGACTAATCAAGAAACTAGTCAATAGACTAGGCCACAGCATAATCCATAGACTTGTAAATACACTAGTCAACAGACTAATGAATAGTCTAAAATGTGGAATAGACCATTGGATAGATTATAAACTTATCAATAAATTATAAAATACATAGATACAAAAAAACTTAAAAAAAAATTTATTACTTTAGCACTACGTATGCGTATTATTTAATTATTGCTGATAATTTTCATACGCCATGTAGTCACTAGCAAATTGTACAAGAAAAACTGAATAATTATATTTACTATATTTAAGATAATTTTTGGATTTTCCAAATATTTAGTTCCAATTTCAATTAACAAACATTTTAATGGTTGATTTGTCCTAAGACTGTGACATTTACATAAAACTAACATTATTATTTTATTACCTAAATAACAAATCAAAATGTATAATCAACTAACAAGGACAATTTACGAGTATTTACTAAGAACATGGCAATAAAAGAGATAATCCTCTCACACACACACAGACACACATACATTAAACACATAAATTGTAAGCAATAGTTTGTACATGTTAGAAATTATAGACAGGAACGCACGAACCTTTTATGCCCTACTTCAGTGATTTTACACAAAAATTAATTTATGAGTTATAGACGAAATTTGGGTCAAACGAATGGATATCAACTCAGACTTTTGATACGCTACAAACATCAACAGCAACACATAATGCCCTCCCCACTATAGTGCTATAAGACATAATAAAACTAGAGATATAAAATTTATGAATTACTAATATGTACCAAGAAAAAAACTCGCTCTTATGTAGTTACAGTAAATGTGTGTTTTCAATTATAATTGAAATTTTACTATACACAAGTACCAGTACTAAAACCACAATAACTTAAGTATATTTTATGGTACAAATCATATGTATGTGTTTCGCATTTTTATACCCACCATCAAAAAAGATGGGGGGTATATTGTTTTTGTCATTCCGTTTGTAACACATCGAAATATTCATCTAAGACCCATAAAAGTATATATATTCTGGATCCTCATTAAATTCTAAGACGATCTAGCCATGTCCGTCCGTCTGTCCGTCTGTCCGTCTGTCCGTCTGTCTGTCCGTCTGTTGAAAACACGATAGAGTCCAAACGGAAGCAGCTAGCGAGCTGAAATTTTGCACAAATATTTTATATTGATGCAGTTTGTTTGGTATTGAAAATGGGCAATATCGGTCCACGATTTCGCCTAGCCCCCCATATAAGGTCCCCCTCAGAAAATGACATTAACGCTCTTAACTGACTAAAAGAAGCAGCTATAGCGATGAAATTCGACATAAACATATTTTTTAGGAATCTTAGTATCATTGTAAAATTTATAAGGATCGGTCCATAATTGACCCTATCCCCCATATAAGGTCCCCCTCAGAAAATGACTTTAACGCTCATAACTGATTAAAAAGAGCAGCCATAGCGATGAAATTCGACATATACATATTGTTTAGGAACCTTAATATCAGTCTAAAATTTTATAAGGATCGGTCTATAATTGACCCTATCCCCCATATAAGGTCCTCCTCAGAAAATGACATTAACGCTCATAACTGATTAAAAAAAGCAGCTATAGCGATGAAATTCGACATAAACATATTTTATAGGAATCTTAATATCATTGTAATATTTTATAAGGATCGGTCCATAATTGACCCTATCCCCCATATAAGGTCCCCCTCAGAAAGTGACATTAACGCTCATAACTAACTAAAAAAAGCAGCTATAGCGATGAAATTCGACTTAAACATATTTTTTTGGAACCTTAATATCATTGTAAAATTTTATAAGAATCGGTCCATAATTGACCCTATCCCCCCTATAAGGTCCCCCTCAGAAAACGACATTAACGCTCATAACTGACTAAAAAAGCAGCTATAGCGATGAAATTCGACTTAAACATATCTTTTTGGAACCTTAATATTATTGTAAAATTTTATAAGAATCGGTCCATAATTGACCCTATCCCCCATATACGGTCCCGCTCAGAAAATGACTTTAACGCTCATAAATGACTAAAAAAAGCAGCTATAGCGATGAAATTCGACTTAAACATATTTTTTAGGAACCTTTATATCATTGTAAAATTTTATAATTATCGGTCTATAATTGACCCTACCCCCAATATAAGGTCCCCTTCAGAAAATGACTTTAACGCTCAGAATGGTCTAAAATAAGCATCTATAGAAATTCGACACGAACATATTTTATAGAATCTTTAATATCATTGTAAAATTTTATAAGGATCGGTCCATAATTGACCCTACCCCCCATATAAGGTCCCCTTCAGAAAATGGCTTTAAGGTTCATAATTGTCTAAAAGAAGCATCTATAGCGATGAAATTCGACATAAACTTATTCTATAGAAACCTAAATCGCTTTGTAAAATTTTATAACGATCGGTCCATAATTTATCCAACCCCATATACGGTTCCCTTCGGAAAATGGCTTTTGACGCTCATTACTAGCCTAAACTAAAATCGTTATAGAAAATTTGACGAGGATCGGTCCATAATTGACCAAACGTCCCCTCAGAAAATAACTTTAACGCTTTTTGCTACCTTAAAAATATAGGACAGCGACAAAATTCGACAAAAATTTCCCTATACATAGATGTAATAAATAAGAAAATTGTTTTGATAATAACAAAAGCATCGATTCTTAAATATCAAAGTTTATTTATAAGGAAGCATTCCTTTTTGGCAATGATTTGATGGTGGGTATACAAGATTCGGCACAGCCGAATATAACACTCTTACTTGTTATCTTTGTCTTCATACAATTTATTTATATGACATAAAGACTACAACTACTTCATATGTTTACGATTTGTATGATATAAATACTCACAAGCTCCAATACAAAAGTAATTACGAAATCCTCTTAAAATACGTGCAAATGTGTGAATACATACAAATGTACAATTTACAACCAAATAATAAATTTTATGAATCTAGAACTAAAATATATCAATATGTATGAAGATTTTACAATTCTAAAGATATACAAATAAATACTAACGAAGGTATGTACGTATATGCACATTAGAATTAGAATACATAGTAAATAGTATAAATTATACACTCATAGCAATTGTTAAGTTAAATAAATGAAGTTCTAGTTCAGTTCTAGTTCAGTTCTATTTCAGTTCTATTTCAGTTCTATTTCAGTTCTAGTTCAGTTCTAGTTCAGTTCTAGTTCAGTTCTAGTTCAGTTCTAGTTCAGTTTCTATTCAGTTCTAGTTCAGTTCTAGTTCAGTTCTAGTTCAGTTCTAGTTTCAGTTAGTCAGTTCTAGTTCAGTTCTAGTTCAGTTCTAGTTCAGTTCTAGTTCAGTTCTAGTTTCAGTTCTAGTTCAGTTCTAGTTTCAGTTCTAGTTCAGTTCTAGTTCAGTTCTAGTTCAGTTCTAGTTTCAGTTCTAGTTCAGTTCTAGTTCAGTTCTAGTCAGTTCTAGTTCAGTTCTAGTTCAGTTCTAGTTCAGTTTCTAGTTCAGTTCTAGTTCAGTTCTAGTTCAGTTCTTAGTTCAGTCTAGTTCAGTTCTAGTTCAGTTCTAGTTCGTTCTCGTTAGTTCTAGTTCAGTTCTAGTTCAGTTCTAGTTCAGTTCTAGTTCAGTTCTAGTTCTAGTCAGTTCTAGTTCAGTTCTAGTTCAGTTCTAGTTCAGTTCTAGTTCAGTTCTAGTTCAGTTCTAGTTCAGTTCTAGTTCAGTTCGTAGTCAGTTCTAGTTCAGTTCTAGTTCAGTTCTAGTTCGTCTAGTTCATTCTAGTTCAGTTCTCGTTCAGTTCTAGTTCAGTTCTAGTTCAGTTCTAGTTCAGTTCTAGTTCAGTTCTAGTTCAGTACTAGTTCAGTTCTAGTTCAGTTCTAGTTCAGTTCTAGTTCAGTTCTAGTTCAGTTCTAGTTCAGTTCTAGTTCAGTTCTAGTTCAGTTCTAGTTCAGTTCTAGTTCAGTTCTAGTTCAGTTCAGTTCTAGTTCAGTTCAGTTCTAGTTCAGTTCAGTTCTAGTTCAGTTCAGTTCAGTTCAGTTCAGTTCTAGTTCAGTTCTAGTTCAGTTCTAGTTCAGTTCTAGTTCAGTTCTAGTTCAGTTCTAGTTCAGTTCTAGTTCAGTTCTAGTTCAGTTCTAGTTCAGTTCTAGTTCAGTTCTAGTTCAGTTCTAGTTCAGTTCTAGTTCAGTTCTAGTTCAGTTCTAGTTCAGTTCTAGTTCAGTTCTAGTTCAGTTCTAGTTCAGTTCTAGTTCAGTTCTAGTTCAGTTCTAGTTCAGTTCTAGTTCAGTTCTAGTTCAGTTCTAGTTCAGTTCTAGTTCAGTTCTAGTTCAGTTCTAGTTCAGTTCTAGTTCAGTTCTAGTTCAGTTCTAGTTCAGTTCTAGTTCAGTTCTAGTTCAGTTCTAGTTCAGTTCTAGTTCAGTTCTAGTTCAGTTCTAGTTCAGTTCTAGTTCAGTTCTAGTTCAGTTCTAGTTCAGTTCTAGTTCAGTTCTAGTTCAGTTCTAGTTCAGTTCTAGTTCAGTTCTAGTTCAGTTCTAGTTCAGTTCTAGTTCAGTTCTAGTTCAGTTCTAGTTCAGTTCTAGTTCAGTTCTAGTTCAGTTCTAGTTCAGTTCTAGTTCAGTTCTAGTTCAGTTCTAGTTCAGTTCTAGTTCAGTTCTAGTTCAGTTCTAGTTCAGTTCTAGTTCAGTTTAGTTTCAGTTCTAGTTCAGTTCTAGTTCAGTTCTAGTTCAGTTCTAGTTCAGTTCTAGTTCAGTTCTAGTTCAGTTCTAGTTCAGTTCTAGTTCAGTTCTAGTTCAGTTCTAGTTCAGTTCTAGTTCAGTTCTAGTTCAGTTCTTCTAGTTTAGTTCTAGTTCAGTGCAGCTCCTAGGCATTCAATTGCAATTCCAATTGGCAGTATGAAAATATACATACATACACATTTATACCTATTGTGTTTGTGCTGTTATTTATGGAAACATATACAATAATATGTATGTATTTTTAGTTTTTGGTATGTATGTACATATGTATGTATAAGTTTGATAAGTTGCATGTAGTGGTTGTGTTCGAATTGCAATTTGGTCATTAATATTTTTCAGTTGCGATTGCAAGTGAACGATTGCGTTTGCACATTGGTTGGTTGCAAACATGTGTCAGCCAGTAATAATAAGAAGAACAAGAGCAACACATCACAGTATCACAAATGATAATAAATTTATCCTGCCCGATACAATACATCACGCTTATTTCCTCCTTTTGCTGTATTCTTGGAACATCATCAAACATTATTATCATCTGTTAACAAAACTCAAAAGAATCAGCCAATGATATATGAATGATTAAAAGTAGAAGCGAATGGTAAGAGTAAAAGGTGATATTGTTTTTGGGCCTGCAATTTCCCTTTAGGAAAATGTTGAGATTTTTTACAACATTTTTCGAAGGTGAAATTGAAAAGAATCTACTGGTATCCAGGACCGGGAGACATAAACCTTATTATACGACTACTTTCCCATACGATCGAGACAAGATTTTGAATTGAACATATTGTATTGTTTACTCCATCTGATATCTTCCAATTTTAACAAAGAATAACGAAATTTTTGGATTTTATTTTTTTTATTCCCTACCAAAAATTTCCCATTGAGTCCAATGTCTTAAACAACTTGCTAAGACCAAAAACATCGATTTATCTAGTCATTCATCTATACTTAAAAACATTTAATCATTGATGTTGTACGTATTGAACGGATGAATGTGTTGAAAGGAGTATAACCAACAATTATTATGCATTTTTGGTATAACAGTTTATCATAATGCTTCAATATGTATTCGAACCCAGATGTACAATCACCACATACCAAATGTTCGCACATCTACAAACTTATGTATGTATGTATGTATGTATGTATGTTATGTATGTATGTATGTATGTATGTATGTATGTATGTATGTATGTATGTATGTATGTATGTATGTATGTATGTATGTATGTATGTATGTATGTATGTATGTATGTATGTATGTATGTCTGTATGTATGTATGTATGTATGTATGTATGTATGTATGTATGTATGTATGTATGTATGTATGTATGTATGTATGTCTGTATGTATGTATGTATGTATGTATGTATGTATGTATGTATGTATGTATGTATGTATGTATGTATGTATGTAGTGTATGTATGTATGTATGTATGTATGTATGTATGTATGTATGTATGTATGTCTGTATGTATGTATGTATGTATGTATGTATGTATGTATATTCTTATGGCACGCATACCAGACAACGGAATTCAATCCATTATAGTTGATTAATAACTTTTTGTTTTTTGTTGCTGTTAGCTGCTGTTGATTGTTTTACTAACGAAAACTTTTCCAACATTGCAGATGAATTTGGAAATGTGGTGAGTGTGCAAAAGTGAAGTGAATAAATGAATATACATTTTATGTGCTTACATACATACCTCTCTCTAAACTTACCGGGGGCATAATTACCAGTGTCATGCCAAATTCAGTTTGACATTTGAATATAAGAGCATATTTACATTACTAATATAAACAGAGAGACCGAGAAATAGCACGGATGTTTAAAATCCATGATACATTACTCAAAACATCAAATCTATCTACAGTACTGTTTGAAACTTAAGCAACTCTTCGTAATTTCTATGATAGCTAATCCTGAGCTGCCCAACTGTGAAGAATGTTTCACACAATTGTCATCCTGAAGATGCCTATAAAATATTGAGTCCTTAAAGCATATACATAGTTGTCTTTAAAACGATTTAAACAAAAGAGCCTAGTTAAGTCTCACTAAGCTTAAATGTACTACTAAATTTTTACCCGATGTACTATTATAGCATTAGGAAACAATTTTATTACATTGTTGTTTAGATTTTAAACAATACTGTATGTACTATTATAGCATTAGGAAACAATTTTATTACATTGTTGTTTAGATTTTAAACAATACTGTATGAGTTCATGGTTTGTATTTGTGTTTGTTTATATGGGCGTGCGTTTTATTATCCATCCTTTAAGTACACCCCTATTTTAGAGATGGATATACGAAATAAATTCCTGAAGTGTCTTCAACAGAAACAAAATGTAGATCAACTACAAGTTTCAGTAACTAAATATACATACATATGATTCATCACATACTTACATATGTACGTAATTATTTGCATACAGTGTACAGCAATGCAAAAACACATCCATGAACTTTACTATGAAAACATAGCTGGTTTCTTTTGGACCAATAATTCTACAGAATCTTGTGACATAGGTCATATTATTTGATAAAAATTTAAAAGTTTAAAATATTATTAAGTTATATTGTATTTCTGCTTACTGTCTGCTTGTTCGTACTACTTAAAACATATACATAGAGGAAAACTGCAGTAAATTTTTGACTGAGTCTATTTTATGGTTTCAAAATTGCACCATTGAAATGCCATCAACAACAACACTAACACATAACTCTTTCACACATTACAAAATTTTCCAAAAAGCAAATTATCACCCACCCACTCAATCACTTATACACCAATCTAAAGGACAATAAGGATAACAGCAACAAAAAATACTTGCACATTATATAAATGGCAATTTATTGAGTACACCTTTTAAGGAAATCCAAAATTAAAACATGCATATTATTGCAAACTCAAAAACATAAGTGGGTATGTGCATATGTGTTTGTACCCTTTCCATGTGATATAACTGCACACATCCGTAAAAATATACCATATTTTACCATTAACCAAAGTCCAACTAAAATGAGACAGAGTACAAAAACCACACAAATGTGCGTGATAGTAATTTTTATAACACAAACAGAAAAACCACACTAGCACATACTAGTACATCATTTCATTCATAATGTATAATGGAAAATTTACAAAACCAACAAAAAGGAGATACAAGATATTTAGCTACAGGTGTATACGTATGTATCCAGGTGTTTAAATTGAACTAAATTCTCACATGACTCATTTGTTAACGAGTAAAACATTTATACATATTTTAGTTAAACTACATGTAAATCATGTTTATGTACATTCATACATACATGTATACTATATTTATTTAAGTAGAATGTCAGTCTGTCATAAGTCAAAACATATCAATGTAACTTTATTAATGTAGTTCTAGTTCAGTTCTAGTTCAGTTCTAAATTCAGTTCTAGTTCAGTTCTAGTTCAGTTCTAGTTCAGTTCTAGTTCAGTTCTAGTTCAGTTCTAGTTCAGTTCTAGTTCAGTTCTAGTTCAGTTCTAGTTCAGTTCTAGTTCAGTTCTAGTTCAGTTCTAGTTCAGTTCTAGTTCAGTTCTAGTTCAGTTCTAGTTCAGTTCTAGTTCAGTTCTAGTTCTAGTTCAGTTCTAGTTCAGTTCTAGTTCAGTTCTAGTTCAGTTCTAGTTCAGTTCTAGTTCAGTTCTAGTTCAGTTCTAGTTCAGTTCTAGTTCAGTTCTAGTTCAGTTCTAGTTCAGTTCTAGTTCAGTTCTAGTTCAGTTCTAGTTCAGTTCTAGTTCAGTTCAGTTCTAGTTCAGTTCTAATTCAGTTCTAGTTCAGTTCTAGTTCAGTTCTAGTTCAGTTCTAGTTCAGTTCTAGTTCAGTTCTAGTTCAGTTCTAGTTCAGTTCTAGTTCAGTTCTAGTTCAGTTCTAGTTCAGTTCTAGTTCAGTTCTAGTTCAGTTCTAGTTCAGTTCTAATTCAGTTCTAGTTCAGTTCTAGTTCAGTTCTAGTTCAGTTCTAATTCAGTTCTAGTTCAGTTCTAGTTCAGTTCTAGTTCAGTTCTAGTTCAGTTCTAGTTCAGTTCTAGTTCAGTTCTAGTTCAGTTCTAGTTCAGTTCTAGTTCAGTTCTAGTTCAGTTCTAGTTCAGTTCTAGTTCAGTTCTAGTTCAGTTCTAGTTCAGTTCTAGTTCAGTTCTAGTTCAGTTCTAGTTCAGTTCTAGTTCAGTTCTAGTTCAGTTCTAGTTCAGTTCTAGTTCAGTTCTAGTTCAGTTCTAGTTCTAGTTCAGTTCTAGTTCAGTTCTAGTTCAGTTCTAGTTCAGTTCTAGTTCAGTTCTAGTTCAGTTCTAGTTCAGTTCTAGTTCAGTTCTAGTTCAGTTCTAGTTCAGTTCTAGTTCAGTTTAGTTCAGTTCAGTTCAGTTCTAGTTCAGTTCTAGTTCAGTTCTAGTTCAGTTCTATTCAGTTCTAGTTCAGTTCTAGTTCAGTTCTAGTTCAGTTCTAAGTCAGTTCTAGTTCAGTTCTAGTTCAGTTCTAGTTCAGTTCTAGTTCAGTTCTAGTTCAGTTCTAGTTCAGTTCTAGTTCAGTTCTAGTTCAGTTCTAGTTCAGTTCTAGTTCAGTTCTAGTTCAGTTCTAGTTCAGTTCTAGTTCAGTTCTAGTTCAGTTCTAGTTCAGTTCTAGTTCAGTTCTATTTCAGTTCTAGTTCAGTTCTAGTTCAGTTCTAGTTCAGTTCTAGTTCAGTTCTAGTTCAGTTCTAGTTCAGTTCTAGTTCAGTTCTAGTTCAGTTCTAGTTCAGTTCTAGTTCAGTTCTAGTTCAGTTCTAGTTCAGTTCTAGTTCAGTTCTAGTTCAGTTCTAGTTCTGTTCTAGTTCAGTTCTAGTTCAGTTCTAGTTCAGTTCTAGTTCAGTTCTAGTTCAGTTCTAGTTCAGTTCTAGTTCAGTTCTAGTTCAGTTCTAGTTCAGTTCTAGTTCAGTTCTAGTTCAGTTCTAGTTCAGTTCTAGTTCAGTTCTCAGTTCTCATTGCAAACGGTTGTGTTTTTCATAAGTGCTCCGAAGAAAAGTAAAAACTCATAATAAAATTAACAAATAATATCAAAAAATATCCAAAATACGTTTCAATTAAAACTGTGCAAAATTTGTGGTAAAAAATAAATAACAAAACCTATTTTTTTCAAATATATTTATAAAAACTTAACAAAAAACATTATTAATACAAAAGCCCCTGCCATAAAATAACAAGAAAGTGTAGAAAAATGAGTCTATCAGTCAAATGCAATCAATGCAAAAAGAAATCCTAACAACAAATTATGTAAAGTGTTTCAATTGCAATGAAAACTACCACTTTTCCCCGTGTTGCCCTCTCTCAGAAAGCACATATCTGAGTATGTACGGAGAGAAGAAAACATCGTGGAAATGTCACATCTGTAAGCCTCGTAACCGGTCTCCGAACACTCTCTATCAATCTGTTGTTTTTGATGACAACAACGCTAAGAAAAAAGCCCGAGCTGATGATGAAGATGACAATGGTAATGAACAGGCAAAGAAATTTAAAGAGAAT